>NC_086321.1:325997150-326077150 GCF_036172605.1 Pelobates fuscus | reverse complement strand
CTTAAAATAGTGCTTACCAAGTAAAAGTCCATTAATTCCTAAAGTGCTGGAATGCATAGACGCAACAAGGAACCATCCTTCTTGGGTGACTTCAACATAGTAACACAAATGAATCATTAAAAAAGACATTATCGGTATATAACAATTTTACAACTATATACATAAAGTATACATACATATGTATACTTTATGTATATATGAATTATATACACACACAATTTAATGTTCGTAGGACTGAAAATGTAAAAAGATAAATAAAAAGTAAATAAATAAAACACATATTTATATACAAGGAAGTCGTGTCTCCTGTTTGTTTCCATGTGTCAGAGTTTGAATATTACGGACTTTGGAAGAATGGTCAAAGTTCCCAATACTCAGATGCATTTTATAATACAAGACAATAAAATATAATGAAATAATGTCTTCATACCAACTTAACAATATCTGAATAAAACCTCAAAGTTCCCCTCACTCTCAGTGTTACACAAGCATTTATCACTGTTTCCTCCCAGATTTGAGCTGTAAACAGATCTTGCATGGTTTGAAACTGAACTCAGGAACGATGCTCACAGTCTACAAGCACCATCAGGGCCGGCCTTAGGCATTTAGACGCCCTGTGCGAAAAATCTTCACAGCGCCCCCCCCCCCGTCATCCATGTATGCTATTATGTTTGTGTTGTCTGTGTATGTAATAGTACGTGTGATGACTGTGTGTGATATGTATGCTATGTGTGATATTTGTAATGGGTATATTAACAGTGTGTGATATGCGTGTATTGGTTGTATGTGACACACACACACACACACACACACACACAGAGTCAGACGGCCATACACACACAGGAAGACATCCACACACACACACAAGCAGACAGTCATACACACACACACAGGCAGACAGTCATACACACACACACACACAGACACACAAAGGCAGACAGTCATACACACACACACACACAGACACACAAAGGCAGACAGTCATACACACAGACACACACAGGCAGACAGTCAGTCATACACACAGACAGTAATACACACAGACACACACAGAGGCAGACAGTAATACACACAGACACACACACAGTCATACACACAGAGGCAGTCATACACAGTCACACACACAGACACACAGAGGCAGACAGTAATACACACAGACACACAGTGGCAGACAGTAATACACACAGACACACAGTGGCAGACAGTAATACACACAGACACACAGTGGCAGACAGTCATATACACACACACACACACACGCAGACAGTCATACACACACACACACAGACAAACACACAGGCAGATAGTAATACACACAGACAAACACACAGAGGCAGACAGTTATACACACACACACACACGCAGACAGTCATACACACACACACACACACAGGCAGATAGTCATACACACAGACACACACACAGAGGCAGACAGTCATACACACAGACACACACACAGAGGCAGACAGTCATACACACAGACACACACACAGAGGCAGACAGTCATACACACAGACACACAGAGGCAGACAGTCATACACACACACAGACAGTAACACACACACACACACACAGAGGCAGACAGTCATACACACAGACACACAGAGGCAGACAGTCATACACACACAGACAGTAACACACACACACACACACACACACACAGAGGCAGACAGTCATACACATAGGCAGAGAGTCACACTCACCTGACAATCACACAGTTACCTGTGGAGTTAATTGTGGAGGCAGTGCAGCTCCTGGTGACTGTTTGATGGGGAAGCAGGGACTCCTTCCTGCTTCCCCTGCAGCAGTTTTCCGGCGCTTTTAGCTCCGCCCCCGCCGCACGGTAAGCTCCGCCCCCGCTGCAAATTAAATTTTTTTTTTTTTTTTTTTTTTTTTTTTAAATCGGCTGTGCGGCCGCACGGCGCCCCCTGCTCCATGGCGCCCTGTGCGGCCGCACAGCTCGCACACCCCTAAGGCCGGCCCTGAGCACCATAAACACTACAATGGATTTTATGGTTCTAAGACTGCCACTTGATTAAGGGAAAGCTGTGCTGAAACCTGTATATAGATGGCAAGATCAAAAGTGAGCAGTCAAAGAGGCAGGTATAGGTTGCTCCTTCATTGTATCTAGAACGTCACAGGGATGAAAAAACAGAGACAACAAATAGAAATATGGAATGGTGAACTTAAAAGCCTTTAAGGGACACTGTAGGCACCATAACTGCTTTATCTCATTGTAGTGGTTATTGTGGCTGGATTCCTTTGGCGCTGTTATTTCTTTCAGTATTAAACCATGTTTTAATGCTAAACAAGAGTCCCCAGCAACTCATCCAGTCTGTGCTTGGGGTAATGAAGAAGCATTAGCCTGAGCAGCAAAGGATGTTTGTGATTGGCTGAGGGTGTCAGCTGACCACGTTCAGTCTATCACAGTGTCTTTGCAGGTATAAATCAGTATGGCTACAAGGAAGCGATACCCAACTTAACCATATCACCAGTGGGGGCAGGGCAATGGCAAACCAGGTATCCTCATTCAGTATTAAACTGCTTCAAATTAGTCTAGGACTGAATGGAGGGACAATGCCAGCGGACTCTAGGCATTATAACCAATTCAATGAGATGAAATTATTATAGTGCCTACAGTGTCCCTTTAAACGTGAACTGGCATTACCCAGAAATTCTTTTTTTTTTTTTAAATCGTTATTTTTGGTTCAATACACAAGAATATTATCATGACATAAAGACATAGAAAAAAAAAAAGCGTAAACTATGACATGTAATCCAGTGTGATAATCAAGCACATAATACACACTCGAACAAGGGTTTGAATATTTTGTTAAAGAAAGATGTATGTACTAACAGTAAACCAAACACTATACATCTCTAGTTTCATTGCTACCTAGGCTGCAATGAAAATTACAAAGTTGATGCAGAGTCTGGTTTTAATCCATAAAGGGCATAAATCACCGAACATTCCTAAATCACAATGGATATGGATTGACATATGACATATTGAAAACTTGACATATGGATTGACACCTGTCCTCAGAGCCCCTGATACACACTGACACAGAGCAGAATAGGGACTGTTCCCCCTACATAGGGTCACTTGGCAGATATGGATTGACACCTGTCCTCAGGGACCCTGATACACACTGACAGAGCAGAATAGGGACTGTTCCCCCTACATAGGGTTAATTGGCAGATATGGATTGACACCTATCCTAAGGATCCCTGAAACACAATGACACAGAACAGAATAGGGACTGTTCCCCCTACATAGGGTCACTTGGCAGATATGGATTGACACCTATCCTAAGGATCCCTGATACACACTGACAGAGCAGAATAGAGACTTTTCCCCCTTCATAGGGTCACTTGGCAGATATGGATTGACACCTGCCCTCAGGGACCCTGATACACACTGACGCAGAGCAGAATAGGGACTGTTCCCACCTACATAGGGTTAATTGGCAGATATGGATTGACACCTATCCTAAGGATCCCTGAAACACAATGACACAGAACAGAATAGGGACTGTTCCCCCTACATAGGGTCACTTGGCAGATATGGATTGACACCTAACCTAAGGATCCCTGATACACACTGACACAGAGCAGAATAGGGACTGTTCCCCCTACATAGGGTCACCCGTGAGCGTTGGGTGGGGGCCATAAAAATAATGAGGGGGGGACCTACTGTCCTCCCCCCGCCCCCACCCCTGCGCGGTGGGTGGGGGCCATGAAAATAATGAGGGGGGACCTACTGTCCTCCCCCCCTGCGCGGTGGGTGGGGGCCATGAAAATAATGAGGGGGGACCTACTGTCCTCCCCCCCTGCGCGGTGGGTGGGGGCCATGAAAATAATGAGGTGGAGGGACCTACTGTCCTCCCCCGCCCCAACCCCTGCGCGGTGGGTGGGGGCCATAAAAATAATGAGGGGGGGACCTACTGTCCTCCTCCCCTGGCCCCCACCCCTGCGCGGTGGGTGGGGGCCATGAAAATAATGGGGGGAAACCTACTGTCCTCCCTCCCTGTCCCCCACCCCTGCGCGGTGGGTGGGGGCCATGAAAATAATGAGGTGGAGGGACCTACTGTCCTCCCCCCGGCCCCCACCCCTGTGCGGTGGGTGGGGGCCATGAAAATAATGAGGTGGAGGGACCTACTGTCCTTCCCCCTGTCCCCCACCCCTGCGCGGTGGGTGGGGGCCATGAAAATAATGAGGGGGAAACCTACTGTCCTCCCTCCCTGGCCCCCACCCCTGCGCGGTGGGTGGGGGCCATGAAAATAATGAGGTGGAGGGACCTACTGTCCTCCCCCTGGCCCCCACCCCTGCGCGGTGGGTGGGGGCCATAAAAATAATGAGGAGGGGACCTACTGTCCTCTCCCCCTGGCCCCCACCCCTGAGCGGTGGGTGGGGACCCTAAAAAAAAAAAACAATAAGGGGGGTGACCTACTGTCCCCCCCAGCCCCCACCCCTGAGTGGTGGGTGGGGGCCCTAAATAAAAATTCCCCACCCAATCAAAGGTGACTAGGGGTCCCCAAGCCCCCTAGTCACCCACCGCCCCCACCACCAAAAGAAGTTACCCCCTACCTACCGCCTCATCCTAAAAAATAGTGAGGGGGGAATAAAATAACTAACCTGTAAAGAAAAATTCAACTTACCATTTTCTAAAATCTTCTTTCAGCCCCAAAAAAGGCCAAATAAAAAGCCATAAGAACCGATGCAATTTAAAAAACAAAACAAAAAAAAAGAGCGCAAAAAAAAAATCCATCTTCACCCATGGAGGGCTCCGCGCAGACTGAGCTCAGCAGGGTGGCGGAAGGCTTATATAGCCTTGCCATGCCCTGCAATTAGGCTAAGAACACTCTGTTTGGCTGGTTTAATTCCAAAGAACTTTCCCACGCTGTGTAAAATGACAAAGAGCACTCTGATTGGCTTAAACCAGCCAATCAGAGTGTTCTTAGCCTAATTGCAGGGTGTGGCAAGGCTTTATAAGCCTTCCCCCGCCCTGCAGAGCTCAGTCTGCGCGGAGCCCTCCATGGGTGAAGATGGATAGTTTTTTTTGTGCTTTTTTTTTTTTTTTTTTTTTTTTAAATATATCGCGTTGGTTCTTATGGCTTTTTATTTGGCCTTTTTTGGGGCTGAAAGAAGATTTTAGAAAAAAGAAGACGTCAAATGGTAAGTTGAATTTTTCTTTACAGTTTAGCTATTTTATTCCCCCTCACTATTTTTTTAGGGTGAGGGGGGTAGGTAGGGGGTTACTTATTTTGGGGTGGGGGGTGGGTGACTAGGGGCTTGGGGACCCCTAGCCACCTTTGATGGGGGGGGGATTTTTATTGAGGGCCCCGACCCGCCGCTCGGGGTGGGGGCGGGGGGGGGACAGTAGGTCCCCCCTTTGTTTTTTTTAGGGCCCCCACCCACCGCGCAGGGGTGGGGGCCAGGAGGGGAGGACAGTAGGTCCCCCCCCTCATTATTTTTATGGCCCCCACCCACCACGCAGGGGTGGGGGCGGGGGGGAGGACAGTGTGTATCAGGGATCCCTGAGGACAGGTGTCAATCCATATCTGCCAAGTGACCCTATGTAGGGGGAACAGTCCCTATTCTGCTCTGTCACGCTATGTTCGTCAGGAACTATTCGCCAGCGAACCGTCCGGGACATCACTACTGATAAGGTAGTCTTTTTCTGGAATGGGAGGTGATTTTCTTTTTCTTTTGTTTATTTTTTTGGAAAAATTACAAATAGTATGCAAAAAGTACAGCTTATCAATGACAGTGGCAGAGAATATCTCAGTTAAAGCTGTTAACATAACTGATTTTATTATGATTTAGTAATTGTATTTATTCATATTTACAGATCATTCTGCAACATCTGGCTGAAGTGTTCACAAGAAAATATTTTTTCCTAGGCAACTTTGACAATGGACGGTTTTGGCGCATTTCAGTTACCCTTTTATGTGTGGCTAATCATTGCTGTAGTGTGTCTTATCTTTCTTATAAGTTGTCTAAGGTCCCTGTTTAAGTGTTGCAAATCAACTAATTACACAGATACTAACGAGACAGCAGAATCTACCACCATTTATGCAATCAATTCTCAGCTTAATACGGGATACCAATCAAACCAAGATAACAGACCTCATTTCGAAAATCAGCATTTTCCAAGTGCTACAGTCCTGCTGTCGGAACCCTTTCGGTTTACTACAGCTCCTAACCAGGCGTATTTGCAGAACACAAACTTTACTATAGCTCAAACAACGCTCATACAAGATTTACCTCCAAGCTATGAAGACGTCATTAGACAGAAATGATGTTAACCTGGAATTATCATGTGTATGAAGTATTTTCTTACATCTATTTACCTCTAACTGCCAGACAGCAGATAGTTTTGATGAAATATTTTTAATCTTCATCCGATCTAGTCCGAGTCGTACAGAAAATTAATCTTGTACTGATTGGCACTAAAAATAAGAAGTTTGTAAGGCTTCAACCATAAACAGTAAAACAAGTCCAGTTTTCAAA
This sequence comes from Pelobates fuscus, assembly GCF_036172605.1. Taxonomy (NCBI): domain Eukaryota; kingdom Metazoa; phylum Chordata; class Amphibia; order Anura; family Pelobatidae; genus Pelobates; species Pelobates fuscus. Next base: position 326,070,634 of record NC_086321.1, on the reverse strand, counting down.
ACTAAACCCCAATAATGCAGACTCCATCAGGGATACGGGTCTGGTAAAGTATCTTGAGAACTTCAGGACTCAACTCTTGATTTTCTTTTTCTTACGTGATACAATTTATTTGCATTTTGTACATTGCACATTATGCAATGAATGTGAAATAGAATACGGTGTCAGTGGGATCCTCTGTGACTGTCTCCAAGTCACTAAGTGGAGACAAGGATTAAAAGAAAGACGTCTCATTCTTCAATGCTGTGCAGAAAAACTCCTAGGAGGTACCACCTACTGAAAGAGTTGTTGATCCTGAACTCATCAGTATACTATTGTTGTGCACATTAAATATTCACCTGATTTAAGTTAGTAAAATGTCTATTTACTTTATGTAGTTTCAATCAGTATTATCCAGCTTTATATGTGATTTACCTAAAATGGCCGCTAGGGCCATGGAGTTTCCCTTTGACATCGACTAACACCCTCACTAACAAGATGGCGTTGGAATCTGGGGGAGACCCGCAAGAAACCAGTGACATCACACCCAGTAGGAAGAGCAATAAATCAACCACTTAACCCCTAACCAATTATTGATGTATTGTTCCATGTTATCTCTGACGAAGCATATGATGCAATCGTGCTTTATAAGGGGCATGCCACCCCCTCTGAATAAACATTCCTCAAGTTTTTCCATTAACCTGAAACTTGTGTCTGGTGTGAATTACTTCGGGAGCATGCACGCATTATTTCTTTAATTTGGCCAGGGGCAGAAATACAAAATAATCAATCAATTGGATTGATATCCACTTCAACTATGAAGAAGAGTCACAGAAGGAAGTTTCTACCGCAACCCTTGTATGATACCATTATTAATTATTTTATTATAACATGTAATTAATTATAAAAGGCAATACTTTTTCAATCCCACTCAACAAAATGTGGAAATCATATATGTCAAAAATGACAATTTTACCCACCTGGTTCATTGCATTGGATGGCAAAAAGTTATTGTGGACTATTTAAAGCTTTATGATAAATCTTTATCAAGAATTTTACTGAAATTCCAACCCAGTGATCGATATACTGAGACAACGTAGGGACTACCTTACTGCCAAATTATACGGAGACCCCAGACGGTAACATCTGCTTTAAATCTGATTTGTAGTATTATTATTATTATTATTATTACAGAGTTTTGTATTTTTTTTTTTTTTTAAAATTCTTTATTTTTGTCATATTTTATAATGTTTTCAATGTCAATGGGGTGGGGGTACAGAAAAGAACAAGGGAATAAAATTATTGTTACAGAGGTCAAACAGCTTATTTACCATTGTGATGACAATCGTACATAATATACATGCAAGGTGAGGTTTTTCATTGGTTGCAATATCATACGTATGTTGGTACTTTTGTGCTATCCATGCGACATTTGTTGCTGTGCTGATTCTAAGGGTTAGGGAGGGGTACAAAATAGAAAGGGGAGGGGGTACGGGTACCCTTGTTTGTTTATTTTTAGTTTTTTTTTTTTTTTTTTTAAATTCTTTAATTTTGTCATATTTTATAACGTGTTCATTGTCATTGGGGTGGGGGTACAGAAGGAAACAAGGGAGTAAGATTATTATTATTACAAAGATCAAAAAGCTTAATTACCATGTGAATGACAGACGTACATGAGATACTTATAAGATAAGGTCTTTCATTGGTTACGTTATTAGATGTTTGTTAGTACGTTTGTACTACATATGTAACATTTGTTGCTGCTTTGGTTCTAAGGGTTAGGGGAGGGTACAGAACTAGGAAGGGGAGGGGGTACGGTTGCCCTATTCGATTTTGCTGTAATTATCCCACATAAGTGGGGGTGTGGTAACATGCGGGGAATTTCGGGGAGGGTTGGTGGTATATATTTCACCCCCAAGCATTCTGGAAGGTTTTCCCGTATAGTCACCCGCTTGTCCGTCATATGTGTTGTCGTTATGCATCATTGGGAAGGGTTTGGTCTCTCAACGGGGTGTTGAAAGCGAGAGTGTTAGTGTGGCGGGGAGGGGGTGCAATATCGATAGTGGGTGGGCCTTGGTTGTCTTGGTGTATATCAGCGTTATCTATTGCACGCCCGTATGGCTTGATGCGTCTCTGTGGTTTCTAGGGAGTCCTTGTTGCGTTCCGGTAGTAGTCATTCTATTATCTCCCTCCCTCCTCCCGCGTCTCCCTCTGCGGTTCCCAGAAAAGATGCGTTTGGTCGTTGTGAGTTATGGTGTAGAAAGTCTGTTTTTTGTTTCATGGGGTCAGTTCTAGACCTGAGTCACAAGCGTCTTTTGTAGTTTGGGTTTGCGTGTGTTCGGGTTTGTGTGTCATGATATAGTGGGGATTCTAAGTATCTGAGCCTGGTATCGGGGTGAGGTAATGGTGTCCTGGGTGGGGAGTAAGTCTTTGGAGAGTTCTCCCCGGTGGGGGGTGCTTTGGGTGGTTAGGTAGGGTGAGGTACGGCACGGGATCCCAGCCCGATATTCCCGGTGGGGTTAGGCGGTGGATATGTTCTATGGGGACCTTACAGTTAGCGGGTCATTTTAATCGTGTGTATTGGTGGGCCCATATTCCAGGAGTGGCTGGTCTGTTGTTGCGTATGTTAGCGCTACCATGGTAGTGTGGTGTCTCCCTCGATCCATGGGTCCCAGATTTTGTGGAAGCGTCGAGGTGTGTCATGGATCAAGGACGTAAGTTTGTCCATTTGTATGTGATCTAATATTTTTTTGGTGATGATCGTTGGTGAAGGGATTCGAGTGGTCGACCATAGTTCCGCTATTGCTCTCCTTGTTGCAAGGGCGATACGGGCACTAAGTTTGTTTTCTGCTCTGGTTAGGTCTTCCAAGGGCCTGGAGAGCAGCAGCGCCCATGGGTCTAGTGGGTACGGTTTGTGCAAGATTTTTGTCAGTAGAGTAGTGACCTGCGTCCACAGGGGTTTGATTTTGGGGCAAGTCCACCAGCAGTGGAGGAACGTTCCTTGTTCGCCGCACATTTTCCAACAAGTGTCGGGTGTTTTGTGTATAATTGCTAAGCGTTTGGGCGTAAGGTACCAGCGGAATAGCATCTTATATGCTTGTTCTGTGTGAGTTACACAGATAGAGATCGATGCTGTAGCGTCCCAGATGTCAGCCCAGTCAGTGTTGTCTCCCGGGGGTCCTAGGTCTTTCTCCCAGGCTGCTATGTACGGGAGCGTGATTTGAGTGGGGTGAGTTGCTATGGATGTGTACAGGTCTGAAATTTGTCCCCGTCTGGTCGGGCAGTGTGTGCATTCTTTTTCGAATCGGGAGGGCGTTGCTGTGCCTGCTTGTTGAATTATCGGGTTTGTGGCAAAGCTGCGTAGTTGAATGAATCTAAAGTGATCGAATGTCGTCAGTGTGTCCGCTTCTTTGATTTCCGAGAATTGTATCACCTTATTGTTTATGTATAAGTGCTTAAGCCTGTCCATGTCTCTTTGGTCGAAGCTAGCGAAGTGCTTCGGGGTTAGTCCTGGTGGGAACAGTCTGTTCCTCCAGATCGGGGTCATTGGGGAGAGGAAAGAGGATAGGTCGTATTTGGTCTGTAGTTTGTCCCATAGGTCCAGGGAGTGAGTGATGGAGGGGGCGGTTGGGGGGGGCAGTGGTCTATATGGTTTAGGGACCCACATGTAGAGAGACGGGTGATCTCTTCCGAAAATTGTGTGTTCTATGTCTACCCACCGTTTGGTTTGCGGAGGTGCATGCCAGTGTTGGATTTGGGTCAGTTGTGCGGCTGCGTGATAGTGTATGAAATTTGGTAACCCCAAGCCTCCTTGTTTTTTTGGGACATATAGCGTGGCTCTGCGGACCCGGGGCTTACGCCCGTTCCAAATGAACTTGTCAACCGCAGTTTGTAAAGCTTTGAAATCTGTTGTGCGGAGAGGTATGGGTAGTGCCTGGAAGAGATACAACAATCTGGGGAGAAGGTTCATTTTTATTGATGTGATCCGGCCTAGCCATGATATTCCCAGAGGTTCCCATTTTTGGAGGTCGGTGTGTGCTTTACGTAGGAGCGGTGTGTAGTTTTTCTCATATAATGTATTTAGGTCAGCTGGGAGTTGAATTCCCAAGTATGTTATGTTAGAGGGGCATATTCGGAATGGATATTTGTTTTTTAGGTTGGATAGTTGCGAGTCCGACAGTTGTATCGGTAGTATTTCCGATTTTGCGATGTTCAGTTTGTACCCTGCTACTAATGCGTATTCGTGTATGGTGGCTAGTGTGGGATCTATGGAGTGATCTGGATTGGTGAGCGTGAGGAGTATATCGTCTGCGTAAGCGGATACTGTGTATGAGTCTCCTCTGATGTTGACACCTTCGATGTTAGGGTTGGTGCGGATTGCCTGAAGAAGGGGCTCTAGGGATATGGCGAACAGGAGGGGTGAGAGTGGGCAGCCTTGTCTCGTTCCGTTTAGGATCGGAAATCTAGGTGGGGAGATGTTGGGGAGTAGTAAGGCTCCTTGCGGGGAGTGGTACGTCGCCCGCAAGAATGCGAGAAATGAGCTCGGGAAGTTCATGTGTTCTAATGTGCGGTACAGGAAGGGCCATAGCAGGCGGTCAAATGCCTTTTCGGCATCTAATGATATTACTGTGGTGGGGATTTTGCGGTGTTGGGTCAGCCAGATGAGGTCAATGTTCCTGCGCGTGTTGTCCAGTGCCTGCCTGTTGGGGACAAAACCCACCTGATCTGGGTGTATTAGTTTTTCTAGGTACGGGTTGAGTCTATTAGCCATCATTTTGCTCATAATTTTGAGGTCTACATTGAGTAGGGAGATCGGTCTGTAATGGTCCGGTTCTGTAAGGTCTTTATTGGGTTTGGGGAGTAGGCATATGTTCGCTGTCGTCATGTCAGGTGGGAGGTGATCTCCTTTCAGGGTAGCGTTAAACACTGCACATAGATGTTTGAGGAGTAAGGGGCTGAATTCTTTATAGTAAAGGGCAGTATATCCGTCTGGGCCTGGGCATTTGTTGGGTTTACAGGCCCCGAGGGCTGTCGCAGCCTCCTCTACCGTTGCCTCAGCTGCTATGGTTTGTTTGGCGGCCTGGGATAGGGCGGGTAATGATGCGCCTTGTAGGTATTTGTCCAGTTGTTCCTGATATGTTGCGTTCTCTTGGTTGAGGTGTGGGGAGTGGTTATATAGTGATTTGAAATATTGTTGGAACGTGTCTCCTATCTGATCAGGCAAGTTGCTAATTGTGCCCGTTTTTGTGCGTATTGATGATATTTTTTTGGATTCTATGCGTTTCTTAAGTCGCCGGGCTAACATAGTGTCTGCTTTATTGCCCGTTTCATAGTATTTCTGCTTAAGCCACATCATGGCTTTGGTCGTGTCTGTGTGTGTGAGTCTTTTGAGGCGGTCTCTTGTGGCAATTAGGTCTCGTAGCGTTTGTGGTTGTGGGTTATGTTTGTGGCTCATTTCTAGTTTTCGTAGCTCGGTAAGCGTCTCCGTTATTTGCTGCGTTTTTCTTTTTTTGTGGGCAGAGGCTAAGCTAATGAGGGTTCCTCTGATCACTGGTTTGTGTGCAGCCCACAGTGTTATTGGGGAAGCAACCGAGGTAGTGTTGGTGTCAAAGTAGTCTTTTATGGCTTTGGCGATTGAGAGCCTGATTTGGGTGTCGTGTAGGAGTAGTGGGTTCAGCCTCCACGACCAAGGTCGTTTTAAGTCTGGTATGCGGATGGTGATAGTTATGTCGGCATGATCCGACTGTGAGATAGTGCCTATGGACGAGTGACTTATCTGCGTTGTCAGGTTCGGGGATACGAGAAAGTGGTCTATACGTGAGTATGAGGAGTGCGGGTGTGAGTAGAAGGTGTAATCACGGGTGGTCGGATGTTGTGCCCTCCATATGTCGACTAATGATTGTGTGGCTAAGAATTGTGCGAAATATGTGTCGTTTCTGGACGGTTGCGGAGCGTTCGTCTCGCGAGTTGATCTATCTATGGCCGGGATATGTGTGGCGTTGCAGTCTCCTCCTATTATTAAGCGTTTGCCTGCATACGCCTGTAGGTGCGATGCATAATGTTGCCAGAACGTGCTGTTAGGAACAGATGGGGCATAGACTGAGCTTATGGCATAGGGGGTAGCGCCTATTTTTCCTTCTATTGTAACATATCGTCCTTGTGGATCCATGACACACCCGACGTCCGTTAGGGGGCATGTGGTTTTGAGTAGAATTGCCACCCCTTTAGTTTTAGTATTTGGGGAGTGGGCCATGTAGCTTTGTTTGTAGTAACGGTTTGTAAGGGGGAACGATCTCGTGGACGTGAAGTGCGTTTCTTGTAGGAGCAGTACGTCTATGTGTTGCCTGTGTGCCCATCGAAGTAGGCCGTGCCTTTTAATGGGTGTGTTGAGGCCGTTAACGTTGATAGAAACGCATTTTATTGATAGGGGCATCGTAGCGGCCTAGATTCTATGCTGGTTCTGCTTCTTGACGTGGTATGTAGAGTTTATGCGGGTTATGGGCGAGGTGGCGGATGTGCCTGGTTGCGGGCTGTGATCCCGTGCCTCAGTGGTGGGTTCTAGGGAGGGGTGTGGGTTGGGGAGGGTGAGATGTAGGGGGTGTGAGGTTCTATTGAAAAGGGCCCTAGGGGCCGAACTACTGGTCTTATACGTTGCCAGCAGGTGGTGGGGTGGTGCGCCTGACCGCTCCTTATAGGGTAGGGGTGAGAGTAGGTAGTGTGGTGGTCTGTGGTGGCGGGTAGCCAGAGTCGCTTTCTGGTCCTATATTTTTGTCGGTGCAATGTCCTGATGTTTCGAGGTCCTAGTATTGTGTATGCCATGTGTTGGGCCCTGTGGCATCGCCCCCTCCCCCCCCGCCTCCCCCCCTAGGGGCGGGGGTGGTCGGGGAGGAACGGGGAGAGGCCCCAGGAGTGTGGTGCCATAGAATGTGTGGTGGAGGTGCTTACTGTACCCAGAGTCAGGTGTCTGTTGAGCGTTGTGAGTCTCCCCCAGAGGGTGATGCGTCCCAGTGCGGGTTTCGTCTAATAATTTAGTCATCATAGTAGGGCAGGATATCGTGGTGTGTATACCCTGGTTAGTCAGAAGCGTTCCTGTTCAAAATAAACATAGATCAGTTTTATAACAGCGCCTGCTAGTCGATCAACAATATTCATAACATTAATAGAACGTTTTGGTTGCGCACTTAATATTAATACAATCCCAATGTCAATACATTCCCATCAAACCCCCCGCCTCTTATCATTTGACACTTCTGTACAAATCTAGTCCTTAAGTGCTCCATACGTCATGAAATGTGCAATATTTACAAGCTTTATACTTCTGGTTATCATTACAATGCTAGGCTTATTGTATTTCCTGTACTCAGGGTGTTAAGCATTCATGGGGAGCACTGTTGAACCAGTTTGGCTTTGTTCCTCTTTTTTTTTTTTTTTTTTTTTTTTTTTTTTTTTTATTAATTTTGTTGGTGTTTGTTAGTTCCCTGGTGTCCCCAAATATTATGTATGGTGTATGGTGGTAGTGGGTGCTTTCTATTATGTTGGGGTTGTGGTGTGTCCATTGCTTGTGGTAGTTTCTGATGGAGTAACGTTATCATTATCCACAGCAATTGTGGAGGTGTCTCATGTGCAGTTATCGGGGTGAAGGGGCCCCGATGGTTTAAGCTATGGTGCGGGGGTGGGTGGTGGTGTGTTTTGCAATCATGCCCTACCAATATTAAGAAATACTTATGATGTTGTTATGAAGAGTCGGCTTCTTAGTCGTCAGGTTAGCTGTGGTGATGTTGAAGATCTTCGTCGCATCAGCTCCGGGTGAGTCTTGGGGTTTCATGTGTCGGAGTCTCTGGGTGGGTGGCTTTGTACAGTCTGTGTTGGGATGCCAGGTGTGGCCTTTATGTGGAGTCCTCTTGCCAGTCGGTGGTGTTTAATTCTGATCGTTGGGGTGCAGGTCTTCAGCAGGTGAGCGAAGTCGGTGATGTGGTGCTTCTTCTCTCCGGGTCGGTGGTGTCTGGGCTCTGTTAGATCTCTCGCCGTTGGAGGTCTCGAGGTGGGGGAGACCCATCCTTTCAGCGAAGTTGGCTGCATCTGCGATGTCGTGCAAAGTGTACGTTTGGTTGTTTCTACGTACCGTGAGCTTAAAGGGATGCCCCCAAGCGTACCGGATTCTCCTCCGTGTTAGTTCCATTGTAAGTGGGCGCAGTTCTCTGCGTTTTCTTAAGGTGCTAGGGGCTAAGTCTTGGAAGAACATCACTGGATGGCCTTCAATTTGGAGAGGAGTGTTTCTGGCGGCTCTCATTATGGCCTCCTTGATGTGGAAATAGTGTAGCCTTACTATCACGTCCCGCGGGCGGGTCATGCCCGGTGTGGGAGCTCGCAGGGCCCTGTGGGCACGGTCTAGGAGTAGTTCGGCAGGGGGAGCCTCTGGAAGTAGGCTGCAGAATGTCTCCCTGATAGTGGTCGCGAGGGACTCCATATCTATCGCCTCGGGTATGCCCCTGATTCTGATATTGTTACGTCGTGATCTGTTATTAAGATCTTCCTGGGCATCCTCGAGTTGCTTCACCTGGTCTCTCAGGTCTTTTATGGCCTGGTCGTGGAGGTCTGTTTTGACTGTGGTGGCGGCCATTTTATCTTCAAGGGAGCTAGTGCGTTGCACGAGGTCAGTGAGGCCTGCCCGTATGGGCGCTAAATGCTTTGTAAATTCTGCAGTCAGATTAGCTTTTATGTCTTGTAGTAAACCTCGGAGGTCTTCCCTTGTGATGGGGCTGTTGTTGTGGTGGTGGCTAATGTCGCTAGCTGTGGAGTCGGAGTCATACTCCTTTTGCTCACCGGCCTTCTGTTCCTCCTCCGGCCTGCGGTTTTTGAAGATCGGGGCCACGGTCGACCCCTGCTTGGACTTTCTTCCTCCTCCCATTCCCTCAGTTCTACCTCCGATTTGTGGGTGCTGAGGTGTATCTTTAGGGTGGTTTTGGCTGTGGATTGCGGCTGATAATCGCTGCTGTAGGACCAGATCGCTCGGAGCTCTAGCAAGGCACCGCCATTCACACCGGAAGTCAGGCGCCGCCCCCAGAGTTTTGTATTTTAAACAGTTTTAGTTCAATTTGAATTATTTGGATAATAGTATTAATAAATATTCAGTTTTCCTTATTAATAGGCTTTCATTTATATATGTATAGAAATATGCTGTAACTAAAAAAAATATGCTGTAACTATTTGTTCACATTTACATGTTGTAGTCTAGTCCACATTATGCAATCACGTACTATGACATAAATGGTTACGCAGGAAATAGGTAGGGCAACAAATTCAGGACAATAATTTGCTAACACTAAGGAAGTTATAAAAGCTAACAGAAGATAGAAAGAATCATGCATTTGGAGTTTAAATGACTAGTGGGAATTCCAGAGTAACTCTGCGTTACTTGTTTTGGTAAGTAAAAAGTTTATATTTTATACACATCTAGATTAATTTAATTCTTGAGATATAAGTATCGTAGTAGATGAATGATTTAAAGTTTATATTTGTCAGATTATTTACCTGGGACGTAAAATATTCTGGGTATTTCACACTTGTTAAAATCCAACTGATTTTGTGAGACAGGAAATAATGTAAAACAAGTGTTAATCTTAAATAAATATGTACATACCGATCCTAATTGAAAAAAAAAAGACTCAAGTCAATCGAGTTCCAACTTTTAAAGGTTTTTACTCAAGTTTTGAATGCAATGTTGTTTACTAGATTCATATAATATGACAATGTTCCATTTTCCTATCTGTACAATTTTAAATCATTTAACCTAAAGAATAACAAAATGGCTTCTCCTGTATAGATGGTATATGGTACCGACTAGACTTGCAAAAATATCCAATACAAATCCGTCAAATTGCTGGCGGTGTTTTCATCCAGACGGTTCTATGCTCCATATTTGGTGGGCTTGCCCCAGAATTAAGCCCCTTTGGAATATTTCATTTAATCTTATCTATAGGATTGGAGGTATATGGCTGGAGCATAAAGCGGAAATTGCCCTACTTCACCTTATGGGTTCAGAAATAAATGGTAATCTTGATATTGTGATTATACATTGTCTAATGGCAACTAAAATACTAATTGCCAGATTTTGGAAAAGTACTGAGATTCCAACTAGAGATCAAGTTAAAGCTCAATTACTATACCAATTTAAGATGGAAAAAGGGTTGATCCTCATGAATGATTATTTTAACGATAATATTCTGACACTATATTCCAACTTTATTGACAAGATCAGAGGGTTTTAATGAGGTGAGCTTAATGGAAGAACGTATGATGACTTGCCTAGATTCAGATGAAAGCCAGTATAGGATAATACCCCATGGGCTCTTTGACCATATAGTTGATACTAGTTGTAATTGTTATGGGATTCTTGACTTGTCATATTATTATGGACCAGTTTTGTTCATATTTTATGTCTTATTTTTTGTGGGTACTGGTTTTTGTTGGAGTGTGATTCTCCTACACTTCGATATTGTATATTACATTTTTACGCATTGGAAGGTCTTTTACATATATATGATGTAATTTGCCATACCTGTGTGTGTTTTACCCGGGAAAGGATGTTCTATTGTAGTACCTTTCTTGGTTGTGTACTGTATATTTATATTATAAAACTCAATAAAAAAGATATATAAAAGAAAAAAATAATAATTTACATACTTACATAGTTACATAGCTGAAAAGAAACTTGGGTCCATCAAGTTCAGCCTTCCTCACACATGTTTTTGCTGTTGTTCCAAATGAAGGCAAAAAACCTAGTCTGAAGTGCTTCCACTAAACTAGGAAAAAAATCCTTTTTGACCCCAAAATAGCAGTCAGACTCCTTCGATCAAGCAGCTATTACCCCACTAATTATAAATTATATCCCTGTATAATCACAGATGTACACACACAGTCATACACACACAGTCACATACATACATACATAATCACAGACATAGACACTGTGATTGTGTGTATATCTGTGGTTATGTGTATGTGTTTAGTAGATAGTTCCCTAATTTGGTATCCTTACACATGGCATTCCTACATAAGGATAACAAATACCGTAAGTGAGTTATATACTAAACAATTGAAAATAAAGAAGCAGGCCTTTAAAGTCTTATTATGTATATACAAAAACTATATTATATATTTGATGTGTGGCCCAAGACAATTCCACTTCGCTCAATGTGGTCCAGGGAAGCGGAAAAGGTTGGACACCCATTTTCTAGATACACGAAAGGTGTAACCTATGTCTGCCTCTTTAACTGCTCACTTTTGATCTTACAATCTATATATAGGTTTCAGCACAGCCTTCATGCATTCAAGTGGCGATCTAAGAATATGACCATATTCTATGGGTAGTGGTGGGCTAATGCATCATCAGCAGATTCTGTTCAACCATTGGGTTGCAGGTTCAAATCCCAGCAAGCTTAACTCAGCCCTTCATCCTGCTGAAGTAAATTACATGAGTACCATTAAATTGGGTAATAGTAACAACCCCTTGATGTTGGACTAAGATAACATCCCCAGGATGTACTTGAAAACCAGAGTAATCTTAACGTGTCTTTCCTGGTTAAATAGTTTATTATAATAAAATCCATTGTAGTGTTTATGGTGCTTGTAGGCTGCGACCATCATCCCTCAGTTCACGGTCAAACAATTTGCAAGGTCTGTTTACAGCTTGATTCTGGGAAGAAACAGTGATAAAAGCTAGCTGAAACACACTCTATTTTTCTAACAGCGTGAGGGGGAATTGTAGGCTTCTCACTGAGGTTGCTGAGGCCTCTGTGACTCAGACGAGTAATAAACAATATGAACTTTGTTCAATCTGTTATTCAGATATGATTTTTAAAGAAGACATTATGCAGTTATATTTTATTGTCTTGTGTTATAAAATAATTTGGAACTTTGACCATTCTTCCAGAGTCCATAGTATTTGAATACATCTGACACATGGAAACATACAAACAAACAAACATATTTTTAAATACATTGTTACAATACTGAGTTTTCTTCTCAAAATTTCGGTTTTCTTCCATTATAAAACATGAAATGCCAAATCATGCCCCTGCTTCCACTATCGGTTTAATAGTACAGGCCAGTTTAATGTTTTTTATCACCTAAGTAAATTTAAGAATAATAAGAACGTGTGTGTGCATGCGTGTACCACTGAATATGAGATATACACTCATTTTCTTAAATGGTTCAATGCCTTGGTGCAGCTCTGGCAAATGTATCGTCAGTAAAGGGGAGAGCTGAAGTGCAGTGCTTTATACAAGATCCTTGAGTGAACGGAAGGTATGATATTACAAGACATTTAAATAGCCTACCACGAAGCATTAAATAGTGGTAATTGGTAATGATGTAATTAATGAAAAAATAGGACGAATAACAGAAAAGGCTTAGATTCAGAAGGTTATATGGATGCAGTGAATTCCCACTAAACATGCCTTTAAAGGAAAAGTGGAAATTTTCAGAAAGGTGTACCTGCATGTGTCTGTGTCTGGGGAGGGCGTGTCTCTGTCTGTCAGTCAGCCTGCCTATCTGTATGGGTCAGTTTATGTATTTATTGAAATGCCTCTGCCTGGCCCCCTTTTTAGTATCTAGGGCCCCCACCCACAGCTCAGGGGTAGGAGCGGGGGGGAAGGGACAATTGGTCCCCCCCATCATTTTACTTTAGGGCCCCCACCCGCCGCTCAGGGGTGGGGGCCAGGGGGGAGGACGTTAGGTCCCCCCCTTATTCTGATTTAGGGCCCCCACACGCTGCTCAGGGGTGGGGGCCAGGGGGGGGGACATTTGGTCCCCTCCCCTTATTCTGATTTAGGGCCCAAACCCGCCGCTCAGGGGTGGGGGCCGGGGGGGCAATAGGTCCCCCCTTTAATTTAAAAGCCCTCACTCATGTGTCTCGGGTGGGGCCTCGGGAGGGGGGACCTTTCTCACTGTTTAATAGACATGCCCCTACTCGCGGTATAGCGAGTAGAGGCATAATTTACTAATACTAAGTAATCATTACTTAGTATTAGTAAATTTGGCTGAAAGACCAATTTAGGTCTTTCAGCCTTTTAGTAGATAGCTCCCTAATACCGTGGGAATTTGGGAGTTATCTACTTATTCATTCCTGTCATTACATTGACTGGCTAAGTAACTTACATTTTATATGAATGTATGTTACTTGATTGTTGCAAATGCTTACAGCTGAATCCTGGCTATGTTTGTATACTTTTTATTTAAAATTGTATACAGTGTAACATTCTTCATTCTTCCACTGGGTAAGTATATTAGTTCTTAGGCAATACTATGCTTTGGAACTTCGGCCACTTCAACAATTTGGCATTTTGGTAATTCATCTATTCGGACATTCGGAAGTACCCGAATGTCCGTATTGCCCGAAATTCGTCTGAATTAACATTCGGACCAAAATGAAGTGGACATGTCTAATAATCACACACACACACACAATCACATATATACACACAATCACAGACCCACACAATCACAGACCCACACAATCACAGACCTACACACACACAATATCACAGACCTACACACACACACAATCACAGACCTACACACACACACACAATCACAGACCTACACACACACACAATCACAGACCTACACACACACAATCACAGACCTACACACACACACACAATCATAAGCCTATGCAGACAATCACAGACTCCCACACACACACAACCCCAGATACACACACAACCACAAATACACATACAATCACAGACCCCCACACATACAATTACAGACCTACACATATAATCACAGATATGCGCACAATCACACACATGACATCACAGACCTATACGCACAATCACACACATACAAACCCACACATACATAAATAAAAAATCACATTCACACACATTTAGTAATTAACATGTCCACCCAGTCTCCCTACCTTGCTCTAGGAGGGCTGGATTGGATCCTCGATCCCTAGTGGCCAGTGGTTTCTGCAGGGCTGAGATCTCTGTGCTCCTCCTACACAGGTCCCTCTAGCACCCTGTAGTGACATCATATCCCAGCTGCCGGCTCACTAGAGGGCGCGTGAGGGAGCTGTCCCTGCTTCCCTTGCCGTCTGGCAGCCCTGCCAGCAACCAGGCCGCATTACTAGCAGTTCCGGGTCGCATGCGCCCCGCGGGCTGCAGGTTGTCCATGCCTGATCAAGAACATTACATAAATGAAAAAAGGGACAACAAAAGAAAATATATATAATGGTGAACTTAAAAGACTTTAAGGAACACTGCAGGCACCATAATTGCCTCGTCTCATGGAAGTGGTTATAGTGTCTGGATTTCTCTGGCGCTGTTCTTCCATTCAATATTAAATAATTTTAATGCTAAAGAAGAGTCCATAGCAACCCAGCCCCTCTGTGCTTGGGATAATGAGGAAACATTAGACTGAGCAGCAAAGGATGTTTGTGATTGGCTGAAAGTGTCAGCTGACCACTTTCAGCCTATCACAGTGTCCTTGCAGGTATGAATCAGTATGTCTACATAATCTTATCACCAGTGAGGGCAGTGCTATAGGAAGTCAGATACCATCATTCAGTATTAAACTGCTCGAAATTGGTTTATGACTGAATGCAGGGACAATGCCAGTGGACTCTTGGCACTATAACCAATTTGATGAGATTAAATAATTCTAGTGCATTATATATATTATATTTACTTATATAACTATACTTGCTAATTTGTATTTGTCCAGAAAAAAAAAGAAAATTTAGAAATACACAGCTATTTATTTTACTAATAGGCGTTTCCATTTTAGGTCCCTGCCAAATCATGTCCTTTACACCTGGCAGAGAAAGTCTACAGAGAAAAGGAGAAATTAAATAACATCTCAATTTTACCTGATCAGTTGCAATGCTTGCCCTGGCTCTGCATTGTCAGAACTGCTTTATGATATCATTTGCTAAATCTTTCATTGAAATTTAAAAGAAAACCGGAAGAAAAAAAAAAAAAAAAAACAGGTTCTCAAGTTAGAGGATTTTCAATATTTTACTCAATTATGTAAAAGTGACAGTAAGTGGCTACAGACAGGTAAAGTTATATTTACGTGTCTGCCTGGCCATCCTTTGCCTACTAATGCTCATAGCAAGTTTGCTCACTCCGTACTCTCATTGGCTGAGCTGTGTATGTACGCTGATAAGGAAGTATTTTATTTTTTTTCTGGAATGGGAGGTATGGCTTTCTTTCTATACATTTATGTATATATTTAGTTAATTATCTATTAATTCAGAAAATTACAAAGAGAATGCAAAAGTACAGCATATCAAGGAGGCCAAATGTATTATAGTTTTGTCGGTGCACTGAATATCTCTTTTAAAGCTGTTAACATAACTGATTTAATTGTGATTTTATGATTAATTGTATCTATTCATGTTTACAGAGCATTCTACAACGTCTGGCTGAAGTATTTACAAGAAAATATTTTTCCTGGGGCAACTTTGACAATGAACGGTTTTGGCGAATATCAGTTCCCTGTTTATATGTGGATAATCTTTGGTGGAGTAGGCTTTATTTTTTTTATAGTTTGTTTTATGGTTCTGTGTAGGTGTTGCAATGCAATACGTCACACAAGCACTAACGTGACAGCAGGGTCTACCACCATTTCTACTATCAATTCTCAGTTTAATACGGGATACCAATCAAACCAAGACAACAGACCTTATTTAGAAATTCAGAATTTTCCAAGTACTACAGTCCCGGGTTCGGAACCCTTTGGCTTCGCTACAGCTCCTAACCAGGCCTATTTGCATGGCACAAACTTTACTATAGCTCAAACAACGGTCATACAAGATTTACCACCTAGCTATGAAGAAGTCCTTAGGCAAAAATGATGGTAACCTGGAATTCATTTATCATGTGTATGAAATATTTAAATACCTCTATTTATCTTTAACTGCCAGATAGCTGATAGTTATTATTCAATTCTTCATCCACCCTAGTCTGGGTCATACAGAAAATGAATTGTGCACTGATTCGCACAACAAATCGGAAGTTTGTAAGGCTTCAAACAGAAACAGTAAAACAAGTCCAGTTTTCAAAAATAAACCTCAATAATGAAGAATTCATCAGAGAACCTCAGGATTCAATAGAATTTCAGAACTTTTAACCACAACTGATATCTACAGTCTGATCTCTCTTAAGGGACATCACTGCTATTCAAGGCTACTATTCCTAAAGAGACCGCTATATAGTCAAACTGTGTATACATGTCTCCCTAAATTAAAGTGATCTCCCTTTTTCTTGCCACACTCGCTTCTCCTTGAAAAATGTTTACAGTTGTACATGAGTACTTCCTTAACCCTTTAAAAGTGTAATAAGGTTACATAAAGCTACATGTTAATAATATGGTTCTAATATTGAAAAGACTTAAAATTGTCATAAACAATTGAAAATTATATTGTTTGTTACTGAGCATGTGACTGCTTTTTAACTTGTCTGTCTCATGGTTGGAATAAAAATCCTGGCATTCTTTTGCTTAGTAAATTCAAAACTAAATGGCAAAATTTTGATGAAAATACCAAAACGTGACTAAAGCCGATTGTTTTTCTATACTGCTATATTGGCCTAAATTTTGCAATTTTGTTTCATATCACTACTATTTTCTGTTGAATAAATACTTCAGGGTTAATTCCTGAGACTTTCCAGTCACACATAATATGAGTACCAAGATTAACCACAAAGAAAATGGTGCAATTTCTGGAAAAACAAAACAGACAAAATAGTCAATAAAAATCCAACCTGAATTGTTATGTACAAAATTGCTAACATTATTTATATTTTTGTATATAAAACAAACTCTAGATTATCAAAAAAAAAACCAGAATGATTGTTTTCTCTTTCAATGTGATTCTGCCACTTTTCAATAAAAGTTCATTTGAATCCTTCAAAATATAGCCATTTTCACTAAAAACACAGGGATGTATTTACCACAAGGCAAACAAGGCATTTCCCTAGGGCAGCACTTTCAGGGTGTGCACCAAAAAACACGTCACCCCAACCTCCCAGACAAATGCCTTGTGTTCTGGGGCTGTCTACCTTACTGTGAGTGAGTGAGTGAGTGAGTAAGTGAGTGTAGCTGTCAGTGTGTGTCTGTGAGTGAGTAAAAGTGTGTGTGTCTTTCAGTGAGAATGGGTGTGCCTGTGAGTGTGTGTCAGTGTGTGATTCTCATTTTATGTGCATCTGAGAATGTGTGCCTGTCAGTGAGTGGGTGTGTCAGTGTGTGTCTGTCAGTGAAAGTGTGTGTTGGTTAAACAGTGTGTACCAATTACTGTATGTGTGTGCCAATGACTGTGTATCTGCCAGTGAGTGTATATCAGTGCATGTATCAATGAGGGCATGTGTCTGTCTGTCAAAAAAGTGGCCTTGACAAAAATTGGGGGTCAAATTTAGATTTTAGGGGTTCCCAAATTTAGTCGTGCCTAGGGCAGCATCAATTCAAAATACACCACTGCTTAAACATGAATTGTGGGTGTAGCGGAGTTCCCTGTATCCCATATGGGTACCTCCGCCAAGGATCACTTCCTAGCTGGAACAAGGGAAAACCTCAGCGCTTCTGCTCCAGTCGCCGTGGCTTTACTGCGGTCCTCCTGGAGCCTCTCTGTCCTGGAACATGGTAGGGGACTAGTTCTATTCCCTCCCAGGGACTGGACGACACACAGTTCTGTGAGCTCTAGTCCTTACAAGGACTTTCCCTGCCGAATCCTCTACAAGCTGGAAAAAGGTGCTGGGCAGATAGTTTTGGGAGTACAACTGATATTAATGAGCCAAACCTGCCCTTTTAAGCACAGACCCCCAGTATGGGGTCTCTATTGTACTCAACACAAGCCCCTTCCAGGAATATCTGGGCCTGGGAGACAATTGAGTTAAAGACCGGTAAGCTAATTATCTACCAGGAACCAAGTGCCAAACACAAAACATAAAAGTACCCCAAAACATACAATAACCCCACATATTATACATCCCCAAATAGCACTGATCTGAGTAAACTGCACGGTCACCTCATGCCGAAAACAGTTCCATAACATTCATGGCTAAGTACCGCTGAGGCAACCGGGTACCCACGAAGTCCTCGTATCAAAATTAGTTCCATAGTGGTCACTGGTTAAGTACCGCTGATGACCATTCGTGGGTTTGGTTCATGCGAACAGCCGCCAGGGAGCTAGTGTTCGGTTCCATTCGAATGAAGGGAAATTACTGAACCAGTGGCACCCAGGGAAAGCTGCTAAGGGCAGCTGGGCATGGTAACTCCCAAACTGTAACGGCTTACCTTGGTTGGGAGTCTGTAGCGCATATGTATTCTCACCCTTGCAATTAAACACCGACCAAGGTGGTCAGGTAAGAACTCACCTGGCCTGTGAGTCTGTGCACGGGGGCTGTGCAGGTTAATGCTCCAAATCGCAGTACAGAAATGGATAAACCAGGAGAATAGTCGTGGGTAAGCCAGAGGTCAGTGGGTGCCAGAAATCAGGATAAATGAGTAGAGAGCCGAGGTCAGAGGATGCCAGAAGTCAGGATACACTAAATAACAATCCAAGGTCAGACATCAACAGGAGGACACTGGAACGCGAAACAGCAATACTTGAATCAGAGTCAATGAACTGACACTGCCCTCAGGGAGAGGCAGTGTCTTATACCTGGCTAATTGGTGATCAGCCACAGGTGTGCTGAGAATGTTGGAGCAGCCACAGAATAACGTCCAGCCCCCAGTGCTGGATACAAGGCAAGATTATACTCCAGGCTATTACTAGAGCTGTATAGTGGCTCAGAAGCAAAAAAGCAGGTTCAGGATTGCAAAGTACCCAGGTTCAATTCCCTCCTTGGGCACTTCTGGGGCGACCTTGTCTAGATTTTGCGGTGAGAACTGTGACACGAACGGTGTCTCAGACCTAAACCATAGTTGGTGGACAGGAGGCTGGCTTCCACACTCCTCCAGGAGTCCATTGCAAACGTTTCTAGGATGCAGCGTTTGTCACAGTGGGGATTACAATGTGAGACATTTCTAATCCTAATATCTCAAAACTTTACTCTTACATCCTAATGCTCAAACAAATCACTAACATCCAACCTACAATTTATATAACTTACCTTACAACTCAAATAAGTGGTTTAAATGCATAATTTTACCACCAAAGTATCAATATGTAATATAACAACCAAAACATCCCAGTAAATTTAGCCAACACAGAGGGCTTGATTTACTATGATAAAGAAGTAAGTTTTCCAATTTTATTGATGGAGCAAGGTAATTCCATAAGAAACCTGAAGAAGTCATCAGAGTCTGATATAGTTAGTGTTGATATCAACAAAAAAGGCATTTTATAGAGCAGAGACCAGAATTAAATAGTCTTGTTAGTTGGTGTGGTTGTGTTAATTGGGTTACTGTCATGGAGAGAACCCAAAACATGTAAGTGGACATGAGCGTGGTAATGGAATGGAATTTATTTCAGATTGGACGGGGGCCATTTTGGCTTATATGAGTGGGTTGCAGTAGTCAATTTCAGAGATAATAAGAGAATGGTCAGGCTGTTTAGCAATATTGGGTTGTTAGAAAGAAGTGAAAACAAGTTGGGTTTTTAAAACATGTCAGGATCTGTAGATTGACTGAATGAAGGTAATGGAAGAGAGTTCAGAATCAGCAGACTCAGAGGATCCAGGGTGGGAAAATGAAAGCATGACTGACCTTGATTGTGAAGAAGGAGGTAAAGCAGCTTTGTTTTTAAGCAATTAGGTTTTAGAAATTGTGCACTCATCCAACAAGAGTTGGTGTAGAGGCACCTGATGACACTATGTAGGATAGTGGTAAAATCTCAGGGGAATAGAAGTAGAGTTGGGTGGCATCAGCATAAAAGTGGCACTGGACTGATTATATAACCTATAGAGGTATAATAGAGATGGGGTGCCAGCAATGGGCATAGGAAAGAAGAAGAGAGCCCTGAAAGGGTATAGTCACCCAGAACAAATATACAGAGAGAATAAGCCAGTGGTCCACAGTGTCAAAATAAACAGAAGCAAGATGATAAAAGGAACATTCTGACATAAAGATAAGTATATTTACTTATATGATTGTGCCTGTTCATCTCGATTATTGGGCCTCCAATATTAAAACAAAAAATATCTGTTATAGAGCAGTAATGGATCTAATAGACCTCTATAAGACATTCATGGCATTTAGTGTTGCTGAATAGATAGACTGTCAATAATTGAAATTCTTTATGAGAAGGTACTTCTGGTGACTATCAGATTGATAGCCACTAAAAGCAACATTAGTGAAAAATATAAACACAATGTTTACATTTGTCAGACTGCAGGGACAGATTTTTGATGCTATGAGTATCCCTTTAAAAGACGATCAAATCATTTGTAGATGAGATTTGGAGTGAAAAAATTGGCCTTGTATGTACAAACCATTTGACAAGCTTAGAGGTAAAATGTAGTGGGGGGTATGTGGCAGAAGTCAGATTGGTAATTAGAACTGTAACTTGCTTAAACTGAGTTTGAAAGATACCAGAAGAGAGAGATTAAATATTTTTATGACCAAAAAGACATGATGTGGATAAGAGGACAGATGAAGAGCAGTAATCTTCTCCTCCATAGCCGGTGACAGGGTTATATAGAGTGCAATCTAGGCCGAGCATGGACGATGTAGCTTGCTAAGACATCTTGCCTGATGTTAGCTGTGTTAGATGTTAGTAGGATAAAGTAGGATGCAAAATTATAAGTGACAAAGTTGATGGACAAAGGTGAAACATGGTATGATGTTATATTCTAAAGGTTTGGAAGAAGCATGCAGTATCAAAAAACATTGTGGTGAGTAGCAGGTTGTAATCCTAAATCTTTTTTTTGTGTGTTGATCAGTGTATGTATATAAGTATATTAATATATGAAATGTTCTAGGGGGGCAAGAGAGCGGTCAGTGGAGAGGTAAATTGAGTATAGTCAGCATACAGATGGTATTGAAATTCAGAAGAGTTAATAAGGTAGTGTGAATGGAGAATAAAAGAAGACTAAGAACAGAGCCTTGGGGAACACTAACTGAGACGGGCACGATTGCATGTTTGTAGAAAGAGGGACAGGTGCCTAAAAATATGTGTTAGTTATTGGACCAGAGTAGGGGAAAGAGATTGGATAAGGTAAGAGGGAAGGGAATCAAGTGAGCAGGCGGTTGGGCAAGATGATAGGAGAAGTTTAGATATCTCTTGCTCAAAGACACGGGGAAAAACGTTAAGAGTGGAGAACGGAACAGAATGGAAGCTGGGTATTGGAAGGGGGAAGGAAAGAATGGAGATTGTGTTCCAAATCTTGTCAGTAAAGTGCCACCCAATGGGCACCTTAACATGCGGCCCGGGCAGTTTGCCGCGCGGGCCGGGACCGCAAATGTTGATGGCGGGCACCCGGTCGCAGGAGTCCGCAAGACGGCCGGGCCCCCTTGAGTGAGGGGCCCGGTCGCAGCTGCGACCCCTGCAACCGCTATATGTACGCAAGTGCCTCAGACTGAACACAGCGATCTCCTGTAGGAAGAGGGTAGAAACAGGCTAGGTGAAGGGACAGGACTGGGACCAGTATGGCCAACACAGAAATGGCAGGTGCGCACACAGACACACACACACCTACTGCTACATATACTGTTCCTCACATACTTATACACACAAGTACACATTGCTTCCCACATTATTACACACACTACTGCACATACTGCTACTACCCACACTGTTACACACACAAAAAACACATATAATGCTACCCACACTGCAAACACACTTCTCCATATGCTGCTACACACACTACTATACACACACACACACTGACATACATACACAGAAATACGTACACACACTCACACTCAATCTCTCTATGTGTATGTGTATGTACAACATTTGCATTATATTTAACCAGTCACCTTTTAAAATTAGTTTTGTGTGGGTGGCACTGGGGGCATTTGAGAATGCTGTGCCTTCATGCAGTCATGAAGTATATCTGTCCCTGAACATCCAAGCATACCAGGCTCCTTCTCCTTCCCAAGCTCTATTCCACTACATTCAATAAATCCAAACCATCCACCTTTTCAGCTAATCTCCCCTTCTACTTATCTTTCACATTGTTCACCACCAAATACATGTATACATAATTATTTTTGGTATTCTTGATACCCCAAAACCATGTATTTATTTATTTAATAAATAAATAGCTCAATTTTCCAGAGCGGTTTACACGAATTAACATCATACAACAATTGATCGCTACATTTTTACAAATTTGAGTTGTAATACAGTTATAGGGCAATGACATCATTTTAAATCTTAGAACATAGGTTACTGTCAATTGTCAAGCATACAAAGGACAACAAAGGTTACAAAGAATGATTATGAAGTAACAAGATTACAGTTAAAAAGACAAAAGTGCATATTTATATTTAATGTATATTTAAAAGGGTGTATAAGCCACTGGCACATCTGTAAAATAGTTGTATTGCAGATATAACTGGGAGCGCAAACCTTTGCTTAATCAGGAATCAGGACACAGTGAGACTGGCAGGCATATACATATTCAAGGTCAAAATTGTCAGGAATTCAAAGTAAATTTCAAATTAAAGGCCAAAGTATCTAAAGTGGAAGCATAGCTAACTTGGAGAATTTTTTCAGTTCGGCTTATTTTGCCTTAAAGGGACGCTATATGCACCCGGACCACTTCAGCTCATTGAAGTGGTCTAGATACAGTGTCCCAGGTCCCTTAACCCTGCAAAGGTAATTATTGCCATTTTTAAGAAACTTCAATTCTTACCTTTCAGGGTTAACTCCACCTCTAGTGGCTGTCTATCGGACACTCAATAGAGGGACATCCAGGCTGTGGGGCGACTTTTGGTACCAAGTGGTTATTTTTTTGGTTATTTTTAACAATTGACTTGGCAATAAAGGGTTTAGCAGAGAGTGTTACCGGTAGACTGTTTATCTGATTTTCATTTACTTTATTTATGAAAGAAACTGTTTAATTATTGCATTTTTTTTCTTCGGACCATTTGCCTGGTCTGTCATACTGAAAGATTAACCTACAATGGCACATTCTCCTGCATCCTCAGTGGAGATTATATCATTCAGGCTATCAATGTGTCAGACTGGCTCAAAGTAAGTTGTGTTTGCATTTTTTATCTTATCCATTTATTTTATTTATAATATTTACACATTACAGGAGTAGCCAGGGTTTAACTATCAGGATGACTTGGAAGGAGAGGATAACAGCACTCCGATAAATCCCATTTTTGGTGAAATGCTTTAGTGATGTCCTATGAGACACACTTGTCAGAGCTGAGAAGGGCTTTAATGAATGCCTTCTAAGTGCATCGACTGGGCCAGTGTTACAAGTAAGACTGTAAGATTGCATTTACGGAGCTGAATGCCACCCTGGTTGAAGGAATGATTAACCTTTTCAGTATGAACATTTCCATTATTTCTTGGTAAAGTGTCAATGATATTATAGAAACACTGCTCTAGACTTTCTGTGGCCTTAGTCAATGCGTCAGTTCGAGGCCCCTATAATGATGTGAGCAGTGGTAGTGTGTGATATGTGTGATGTGTGGCTGTCTGATATTTCTGATTTGCCTGATGTCTGTGTGTGATATGGTTGTTACCTGATTGTGGTGTATGTGCCGTCTGTGTGTCATACCCCTTAATCACTAGTCTCATCATTGCCTCATCATCCATGCTCTGTAATCCATGAATCATCTCCAGTCCCAACCACATTACATCATAATCCCAGCAAACCCCCAGAATCACATCACATACATAAGCCCCTCGCAACCCCTTCACCAGGGCTGCCCTTAAAATTCTTGGAGTCTATCACAAACCCACTGTCTTGAACTTCCAGATAGATATATACACACACACATATTCACAGAGACACCCTGATACACTTCCAGAGAGAAATGCACACTCACAGTCACAGACAATTACACATATGCATTTCAGAAACTCTCACGGGATACATCAATATTCACACACACACACAACACAAGTACATGGAGATACACACTGTTAGGCAAACACACAATTACTAAACATGCATGCTGCTTAACATACACATACACAGTGCTATTTAGCACACACTGCTTAATGCCCACCAAACTGTTATACACTCTATACACGCACTCTACTACACACCCACACTCTCTACTTCTACATTTAAATGCCACTACTACATACCTACTACACTGCTAAACACAAATCCATCTACAAACACACACAAACTGTATAAATGCACACACGCACACCCTAATGTTTTATTTAGCCACCCTTCTCTTTAGTTACCATTTTGCAGCTAGAGGGTGGTTTCCCGGTGGTCCATGTGTCAGTGTGTGAACATGGGGGTGCATTTCTGTGAAGCATCAATATGGACATGATAGGCTGTATTTCTGTAAGGGTTACTGTGCGGATATAGGGATATATTTTTGTGAAAAATGAGTTTGCAGACATTGGGTTGTATTTCTATGGATACCAGAGGACAAACGACAAACATGGCTTTAGGTTAAGGCTCCACAGGTTTGTAAAACGTCCCTAGGTTCTGTAAATATAGAACACCAACATAGGGTAGTATGCTAGACACATAATATTAAATTGAGAAGCTTGGAAAAACTCACAATTTGATGAGCATTTATAAGTTTGCTCTAAACTATATAGGCAGAGTGCATCAGTCAGATGTACATATATCAAGGCTATGTCCCCCAGGAGGTGTTTGCAGTCCTCAGCCAGATAGATCAGGAACCAGGTAGCCAGGTACAGATGAAAATAAATGTATTCATACTCAATAAAACACAATAAAAAGCATTTGTATATGTAAGTGTATTTAATGACTATACACTAAGGTGTTTTTGCTGCATGCTATATTTCTAGCACGTTCTTTAATTAGCGCCACACCTTTTCCTTTCTATTTCTTATATGGCTTTAGGTTAGGCATTATAAAAAAAAGATTTAAAAAAAACCTTGATAAAGTTTTCTCTTTCTTTTGATTACCTTGGGCCAATGAGGGGGAAGAAAACACCCCTGGTGGCCTAGAAGGTCCAGTATCTGGTCTGCACCTCCTAGTAACGGAGACACAGCTTCCAACAGGCCGTCTTTCCACATGGGCACTACGAGCAGTTACCTGGGGACCCCTCAAGCATAGAAGCCCCACCATGGATTTATTGAATGTAGTGGAATAGAGCTTGGGAAGGAGCCTGGTATGCTTGGATGTTTAGGGACAGATATACTTCATGACTCATGAAGGCACAGCATTCTCAAATGCCCCCAGTGCCACCCACACAAAACTAATTTTAAAAGGTGACTGGTTAAATATAATGAAAAATGTTGTATATACACATACACATAGAGAGATTGAGTGTGAGTGTATGTACATATGTACATAGTGCCCTTCACACACACATCACACATCACCCCTCACACACACACACACACACACACACTATGTACCCCTTACACACAGCACCCATCACACACATACTGCACCCCTCACAAACACAGAACCCCTTACACACACTATGCACCCATCACACACAGCGCCTCTCACACACACACATCACCCCTCCCACACACACACACTATGCACCCCTAACACACAGCACCCGTCACACACAGCATTACCCTCTGTCAGGATTACAGAATGATCCAATTCCACGTAGAATTGTGTAACACAGAGGACTGATAGGTAATGTATACCGGACCTTAGAATAGCCGGACTAACATACCAAAGAATAGTCAGGAATAGCCAAGGTCAAGGGAAACAGAAAGAGACACAACGATAACGAAAAGCCAGGAGTCAGGGATGCCAGAAAACAGGGAAGTAAAAAACAATGCCAAAGTCAAATAACCAGAATTACCAGAATCAATAACGCACTCTCAGACAACCACAAGGGAAACCACGACAGGGCACTGAGCAGGATGAGAACTGGGCCTAAATACCCCTCCTCTAGGTCTGATAGGCTGTAACCGGCTTTTGACCCCAAAGGCAGTTACCAGGTTCCCATTTGCATAATTGCTGCTCAGCATAAACCCTTCTGTGGATTTGGTTGCTGCTCAGCACAACTTTTCCTGTGTGGACAATAAATGTCATTAACCACATTTTTATAGCGGATGAATACATGATACCCTCACACACAGCACCCCTCACACACAACACCTGCCACACACATACACTGCACCCCTTACTGCAACCTGTGTGTGTATTTAGCAAACGTGTGTGTGTATTCAGAAATCTGTCTGTGTGTATTCAGCAGCCTGTCTATGTGTATTTAGCAGTCTGTGTGTGTATTCAGCAGTGTGTGTGTATTCAGCAATCTGTATGTATTCAAGAGTCTGTGTGTATTCAGCAGTCTGTATGTATTCGGCCGTCTGTGTGTCTATTCAGCAGTCTGTGTCTGTAGTTAGCAGTCTGTGTGTGTGTATTCAGCAATCTGTATGTATTCAGCAATCTGTATGTATTCAGCAATCTGTGTGTATTCAGCAATCTGTGTGTATTCAGCAGTCTGTGTGTATTAAGCAGTCTGTATGTATTAAGCAGTCTGTATGTATTTGGCCATCTGTGTGTCTATTTAGTAGTCTGTGTGTGTAGTTAGCGGTCTGTGTGTGTGTATTCAGCTGTCTGTGTGTGTGTGTGCGCTGGGCAATTGTGTGTATGTATTGTATGAATGTATTGCATTTGTTGGAGGTACCAATAAATATACGCTTAATTTTATCTATAATTTGCATTTTTATTCTTTTGAGTTGTTGTGTAGGCACGGCCCCAGTGCACTGCTCTACTCGGGGGCCTATAATGTTGTTAAGATGGCACTGGCTCCTAGTGCCTGGCGCTCCATAATAAGTAAGTGAGATGCCACTGCAATGCTGTGGCCCACACCAAGGAGGTATGTACTTAGTCTGCACATGCTGGAGGGGCACATTGATAGCTCCATGGAGTCTAGCCACCAATATTAGAATGCATCGTCTATCACCAAGGACCTGAACAACAGAGCATCCACTTTAGGTACATATTCTGCTCGTATAATGTGAGCAGAGAAGATGCCACAAGGCCCTAGACAGGTTACTGTCCGTCCGTCCCCCTTCATTCTTCACATACAGATGGTGAGTGAAGAAAAAAAAATAATAGTTCTGGGGCCTAACCACTGGGCCCAAAGCAGTTGCCTATGGTCAACTTATGGTTATATGGTTAACCCTTAAATGTGAGTGTGTTCTACATCACCTTATTCCATGTTTTAGATGGTACACAAATTTTCAGCTGCCACCATTAATTTCTACCAGTAGACAAATTGGGACGTGTATATTGTGGTGCTATCAGGAGGCATATGTGCTTGTTTGTTCTTGTTCCCCTCTAAATAAGACTAGATTCATTTAATACAATAATGTACAATATTGTGTACATTATTGATAGTACTGATAGGCCGGCCTGTCAATTGGGGCAGCATTTCATTCTTAGACCCAAGCAGCACAATGGCTTGTGCCGGCCCTGACTATTGCTAACACTGACATCTATATGTGGGCTATTTTCAGTGCTGATTTCCATCTGACCACTAGGTGGAGACATTGCAGCATAGTTTCTCTTTAGAGTTGCTTTAGAGTGGACATAGCCAGATAGGGTCTGATTCATTGTTTTGTTTGTTTTTTGTGTGTTTTTTTTTTCCTAGCATTATAGAAAGTTAGGTCTAACCAACATTGTTGTTTGTGATATAAAATAAAAATGGATGTTAAATATAAATATAAACAAAAATAATACTAATACAAAAATATATGTCCGAAAATCATGCTTGTTAAAACAACATTAGGAATTTTAACAAGTTTTAAGGGTTAGCAGATTGCCCCCTCTTTCATACTATATAAAACTGTAGATTTCAAGAGAAATCAGACAGCTTGTAGGATGCTCTTCCTGATTACTCTGTGGCCCAGGACAAAGTGGAAGGCAGTGCTTCCCAAAAATAATCACTTGATTTAATGCTTCTCTATTACACACTTTGCAGGTGCAGGTCAGCAATTTCTGCGCATGTTCTCTGCCTTCCAATACTTCTCTGTGTGACGTATTGGATAGACTCTGGCAAGCAGAACGGAACTGCCGTGAGGGATCTGTTTGAGAGTTGATTTGGCTTCTTGCGCCCCATGCCTGCACGCCGAGGGAGCCAGAGGGTCTCAGCAGGTAATCAGGACTAAAGTCTAATCTGCCCAAGTAGACTTCACTTGTTATTTTTCAATATTATAAATATAAAGAGGAAAATAAAACAGGATTGCGAGAAAATAATAATTTGTAAATTGAATTAGAATTTAACTCTCTATATCAGGTATATAGATCATTGCATTCTAGTTGAACTCCTGATTATGTGTGCAATGTATTATTTTCTCTTAGTCTTGTTTTGTTTTCCTTTTCATTTCCATACCCTTCTAAATATGAGCTATGCCCAAAGTTAGGTTTGAGAAAGTAGTTATGTTTTGTTTTTAAAAGTTAGAGTTACAATATATTTTTTAGACTGAATCTCAATTTGTCCATATTTTGTGCATTCAGTGGGTCGTCTGAATCTCATAACTCTGAATTGCTATATGACTGAATCACGAAACAAATGAAATGGGCATTGGACAAGCTGTTTTGTTTGTTTCGTAATTCAGAGTTCTGTCTGTGGCTCCCCAAAATAGAGTGATTGATGGTCATGGGACAGCCAAAAATCAAATAAATAAAAGAATAAATGTATAGACCAAGGATCAGCTGGACCGAACATTTGCAACAGAATGTTTAAAAGTAGTGCTGGGGGAAAAAAACTAATGTTAGCACAGGTAAACCCAGGATTAAAATATACATTAACAAAACTTTGTTGATATTTTTTGAAATTCTATTTCCTCAAGACAACACTTTTGCCACTAGTGCAAATAATGTGATGGTTAGAACACTTCCACAATAAGCAGGGCAAACAGCAATAACCCCAGAATGTCCTTTCACTCTGCATTACCTTCAGTTAACCATCCATGGGGTTTAATCTTTGGCCCATATGACTACTTCTCTCACTTGTACTACTCAATAGAGCTGCTTCCTTCATCCATAGCCAAGCTGCAGACAGTCAGAGAAACAGTTAGTGCAACGGTGCCCAAAAGGTAGATCCTCTGATGTTAAAATTACAGCTTTTATGATACTCTGCCATTCTAAAGGCATGCAAAGGATCATGGGAGTTGTAGTTCTACAACATCTGGCGATCTAGCTTTTGGGCACACCTGAGTTAGTGTATCACTCCGTGTCTGGCTGTTGTGTCTCACTCTAGGTGTCTTTTTAATGCAGGCTTTTATGTTTATAATATGCTTTTAAAGTAATGACATTTCTTCATTTAATCCACATCCAAGCTACCAAGCGACAGTCAGCGAAACAACAGATATGTAACAGATATGTTACAATATTTTCACTCTGCGTCTGCCTGAGTGCCTTTTCCGACTGCCGCAGGCTGAGGCTGCTAAGCTTAGAGTAGTTCAGCTCACCGAATACTGTCAGTGGCAAAGCTGTGTACGTAGACTAATAAGGATGATTTTTTCTGAAATGAGGAGGAGTGGCTAAGGAGGTAGAATTATGTTGCACCATTGTGCGATTTTGCAACACAAAAATTTTCAGATTCAAGCATGCAAAATATAGCATATTAAAGGGCAAAACCCTCATTAGCATTAACAATTTTTTGTTGCCCAGAGTGTCCCTTTAAGGCCTATTTAAGTCAGTCTACCAGTTAACATCTTATCCATTCTGGTTTTGTAAATCCAGTTGTTGTTTATATGATTTTCTTATTTATCCAAATCCCTCTTACTCTGACAATTGCTTTCCCCTAATTATTCTCCCTTTGCTGTCCATCCAAACAGTTGACTCATTTACTGTTTTTTCTGCCCTCTATTAACCTGACCTCAGTTTGCTTTGATTATGTATAATTTTACATACTTGCAGGTGAAGCATCAAGTGGCCAGTTGTATGGGTATGAATCCAGAAAACAAAACAGTAGCAGGACAGTGGGTCCACGGACACAAGGTCACCAGTATCAGGCGCTAGTTCTTATGTAGTAAGGCAGCCTTTGGTCTTCAATAGAGACCATGCATACAATACATGCAAAGTGAAGACAGTGTTTGGCCTCTGAACCCGGTATTTATTAACATTTGGTGTTTCATTTTTTACTCTTTGCTTATGACTTCTTGTTTTGGGTGTCTTTTTTTTTTTGGTTTTATACACAGAAGATATTCGGTACTCAAAAAGAGGCAGTACATTGGTTAATAATGGATGGGCGGGGCGGGGCCGGACCGCCATGCGGAGAGGTCGCACATAAGGCGAGCTCCTGCAGAAAAACTACCTTAAAGCCTGTTAAAAGCATAAAAAACAACTTATCTGCAGTCTGGAAGCAACGGTCCTGCGGGCAAAGAGAAGCTGGTGCTGAGGCTCATCTGACCACAAGCATCCTGACCTCGGAAAGGGCACATTGGCACAGCCACATCTGAGGCCTACCCGGGTGGTGAGTGAGGTGGACGGCCGCTACCTCGCTATCCTGCCCTGCGGTTTCCTCTCGGAACTCCAATGCCATGCAGTAGAGGGCCCCCCCCCCCTTTGGACCGGTGGGGGTCATCCCGGTCCCAGGAGACTGTCCCCGCGACCTGAGACGCACGGAAAGAAGAAGACCCCCTATGCTAAAATGGCGGCTGTGGCGGGCAAAAAAGAAATGGCGGTAAAGCTAGAAACCAGCAAGGCACAGCACAGCAGGCCAGAACTCAGGGAAGCACGGACGGTGAAGAGACAGAGGGATGCCTCAACACCGCTACACCTCCACTTACAAGCAGGAACCCAAGCTCCTGCGGTGAAGTACAGTCGGTACCTGGTACCTGATCCCTTACCACGTAACACTGCCAACCCTGCCTCCATGTCCGACTCACTGGCGCTCCAGCTATCTCCTGCAGAGGACTGAGCAGCGGCAGGGGACTATACCCGGAGAATGCACTCACCCCCCTCACCATGCTTACTTCTACACATTGTGCAGGACTCGCCCCTGTCATGCCGAAGGCTTAGCAGAGCGGGGGTCGGAAAAACCTGAATCGTCTGGGGGTGTCCCCCTGGGGCTGAGCAGCTGTCAGTGGGGATGGCTCCTGTCCCTCCTGTCATTCATATAAACTGAAACGCTACCTTTACACTCCAAGCAAATACCACTTCTGGCATAACTCTTTGTTCTTTTTTCACTGTTTTCTTTTCTCACATTTTTAATTTTTATTTTAATTTAGCCACACATTGAGTCTCTCATGCCACACGATACTAGAATAGGGCTGTTTCTCACAAATGCATACCCAGCAATGAGATTATTCTAGCATACTATGAGATTTAAAGCTATATCCAACCTATGTTATCTCTAACCAGACCCGTCGTTAGTATTTAAAATGCATACCTCTCACTTGTGTATATTTGAGCCTAACACTGCTGTCTTGTTTAGCATGGCTTACCAAGAATTAGCTCTCTCATTTTAAAGATTTAAAAGCGACATATACTGATACAAATGCTTGTAATTAACTTTTAATTAACATGTGACTAAGCTCGAATTAACAGAACTTTCAGTCTAAAACCAAATCTCTTATTGTGACATAACCTTTCCAGTTTTAGACTGATAATATAAAAATGTGCTGTCAAATCGCATGCCATATCAAATCCAATGTTACTAATCAGCTTGCCAATGCTGTTGTGGCATCGCAAGAACAAATGTTAACTGTCTTTACATGCACAAGAAAAATAAAGAATTACAAAAAAAAATAATGGATGGGCATGGGGAAAAAAAGGAAAGAGGGATATGGAGGACAACAAAGAACACTGGTCCAAGTTCTCACAGTGATCCACTCGCCAGAAGAAATAGTTCAGTCTTTACTTGGGTCCTGCTACAGATCACATGGTAAGAGAGAGGCCTGATCCTGGTAGAATCCAGGAAGAAGGTGTTCACCTCCAACAGTTTCAGTGACCACTCCCTTGTGTACTGCATGTGCAAAATAAAAGCCACTAAATCCTCTCCCAATGGAATAATTATCGATCTTTCGAAATATTTACTCATAAAATCCTTTTTAAATAATCTAAAGAACCTCCCATGGCACAGATTAAGTCTAATCCCAGACCTAGGCTGTACAATTTAATTATTTAAGTCTGAGCGCTTGCGAGTTTGAAATGTCCATCCCCGCTATGTAAAGTGCGAGTAAAAGGGGCACAACTGCCTTTGGTTACAGCTGATCTCATTCAAATGTACTAGTTATGAGATTAATTGTGGTCACATTTTAAGCGTACTAATTTCATAAACGATCACTGTGTCTACAGACAATTGTGATATGCATGCACAAAACAGACAAAAGTCACAAAGAGGTTTTGCGCACACGCTAGATGAATAATAATATGATTTTAGAGAGCCATATAAGTCGGCTCTTTACTGTAAAAGCATGTAGGATATTTTCCAGAAGAGTGCTGTGTGTAGACTGATCCCAGTCTGGTGGGACCAGTCTACACAAAGGACTCTTCTGGAAAATATCATATATGCATTTCTGGTGGGACCAGTCTACACACAGCACTCTTCTGGAAAATATCCTACATGCTTTTACAGTAGAGAGCCGACTTATATGGCTCTCTAAAATCATATTATTATTCATCCAGCGTGTGCGCAAAACCTCCTCTTCTTTTATCCAATTCTGTGCATGTAAGTGTTTTTAGGGTGACTAAAACACTGGTTTGGTTTTAGACGCACTGGGATTTATTTAATTTATATCGCATATCGTTTTAGCGCCATTTCACCTATTTTTGTGTGAATGAATCCTTGGTGCCCTACCTTCTGATATCATTCCTCCATGTATTGTCAAAAATCTTGTAAAAATGCGTTCACATGCAACTTTCTGAGTATTATCAACACTCAAACTATCTAACTCGTGATCAACCAGGTTTTCGTCTAAGTCACTCAACTACAACTGCACTCTTAAAAGTTTGCAATGACGTCCAAACTGGCATGGAACAAGGAGACCTAACTGGAGCTATTTTCTGTGATTTTGCCAAGGCCTTTGACACAGTAGACCCTGATATTCTATTGCAAAACCCTAGGTATTGGTGATCATCTGCTAAACTGGTTTCAATCATATGTATCAGATCGATGACAATATTTGTCCATTTCTGACAACTCCTTCCTCTCCTAGTCGCATGTGGTGGTCCCCAAGGCTCCATACTCGGCCCCCTACTATTCACATTATTCATATATTATCTCCCTAATGTCTGCAGCATGAGGCTGCGCTCCAAGACCAGTTCACAGAGGTAGAAAAGTGAATCACAGATAACAATAGTTTCCTAAACACTGACAAAACTGTCACAGTGATCTTAAATTACATTATTCCCATCTATGCATCAGAACAAAATCAAACAATACACTGAACGCAGTACGTTATTTCAACTATCTAGGTATATTGATAGACCCCAATCTATCTTTTGGCCTCCACATTAAAAAACTCTCATCAAAACTTTATCCAAAACTAGGTCCCCTGTACAGTCGGATATGCTATGGATTATGTTCTCTCTGTAATAGCACAAGTGAGCAAAACTTATTTTGAGACTTGAGCGGGGTTCTACCGAAGGTCGAGTTTTTCTAAGCTTTTGATCGTTCTCAGAGTTGTGACATTCTTTGTTTTTCTCCCAAAGTTAAAAGGGTAATCCAGATGTAGACCCTGTGCAAACTGTACCTAGAGGGGTTTCAGCTACACCTAACTGGCGAGGCCCAAAGAAGGCCGAATCGATCATCTAGGGTTGCTGTTTCGCTTGTGCAGAGAGAACTGACGGCATTTCGGTTCTGGACTGCCCTTAAGGGTTGGATCAGTCTGATATGCTATGGGTTATGTTCTCTATGTAATGGCACAAGTGAGCAAAAACTATTTTAACATCTGAGCGGGTATCTACCAAAGAACACGCTACTGAGTTTCACTTAGCTTTTGACCATTCTAAGAGTTCTTATTTTCTTTGTTTTTGTTACTACATTGTATAACTCATCCTGCCGCTTTGTGCCACAATGTAATTACATGACCCACCATTGTGACATGTTAAAATAACTAAACTGGCTAGAATCCAGATGCACCCTTCATCTTTCCAGCCTTCCAGTGTTAAGGAGGTTTTCTGGGAAGGTCACACCATACCTGAGTAGAATGCTCTCCCCCCAGCTGTTCCCACCTCCTGTAGCCTCAAAACCACTTTATTGAGGTCTACCAGAATGCAAAAATAAAGTGACTCGATTCTCATGTTCCTACAGAGCACCGCAATTATGGAATAACCTCCCGTACACAATCAAATCTTCCTCCAGTCTAAAATCCTTTAAGAGATCTCAATCCAATAGACTGGGGGATTGAGATCCTTTAAGAGATCTCAATCCTCCAGTCTAAAATCCTTTAAGAGATCAACATATCTCAATACAGAATGCCCCTGTAATCATGGTTGATTAAATTTTCTTACCTGTCGTGTTAAATTTATATATGTGTATTTTTTATAGTATTTTGTATTTTTCATATTATATTGTACTGCAACAATGCAATTTTGTGGGCCCATGACATACTTAAAAAACGAAAGAAATCTCAATGTATTCTTCTTGGTAAAACATCTTATAAATAAATAAATTCATTTAAAAATAAATGAATACATAAAACCCCCCATAATAGATACTTCCAAAGGAGGAGAAGTACTGTGATGGATGTTGTGCAAAGAAGATCACTGAAGCACGATCACCACTAGGCTCCTGAGAGGAAGATGGTGGTCATTGAGTTCAGTTCTGGTCTTCCAAAGGGGCTCTGAGTACAGCGTATAAATTGGGGATGAAGAAGAAATGGTTGTACTCACTGGATGTTCTGTTTTGAACAAATCATTTATGTGTTCATACTGCACTATGGGAGTTTGTATGTACATTCATTAAAGACAGATATGTCATGGTTATATAATTCCTTTAGGAAAAAATGTTTGCATCTTTAGACATCGGATAAAATCACAGGCAGCAGACTCAGCACGTACAACATGACAGTAACAAGATAAAAGAATAGCAATCTAAAACAGCAAACTGTATTTTAACTCAGTCACCAGGTAATTTGTCTAATATTTATACACTTAATTACATGTGAAGCAAAATGTAAAAATGTAGAAAGGACCCTACCTTCTAAATGTAGATTGAGAAGATCCTATATCAAGAGACAGTATTGACTGTTTAGCAGGAAAAATGGATTCAGGAATATGGAGGAATGTTTCTTTTCATGCTCGATAGGAATGCATTTAGCCGATAAGCTATTAATCCAAGTGGGATAATTGCGAGACAAGCAAGATCAGGGCACCAGAAAGAATGATAGGAGAGAGTCAATAGCCAGGGTTCAAAGTAAGAGGAGCAGAATCAAATTACATGAGCTGAGAAGCCAGAGGTTCACATAATCAATAACAGAACAAGGGTTTGAAGCCAAAAATACTTAGGATTATTGGAAGTAGAAATACATGGGTGGCAACGGCCAATTATGTAGCTAGACCATAATGAATACATTAATCGTACACTGAATGAAGGGCATGGGGGATATAAGTAGCCATGTTATTTAATTAACTCATTCAATCAAATGGAAACCACCAGCACAACAGATCTAAACTGCTACAACAAAACTACAGTATTCTTTTAAGTATTCTTGGCTTAATACAATCTGGCCTTGAGCTTTGTTTACATTATCTTCATTTAACGTGATTGGGTTAAGCAATCACCTGTTTGCTGTAAGGCTTTCAACACGGATTTGCAAATCTACAGACATACGTTCATCTTCACTATACACCGAAGAAAAAATATTTGAAGTTTTGCTTTGTCCTGATACACATTTATAGTTACATAGTTACATAAAGACACGCGTCCATCAAATTCAGCCTTGCTCACATCTGTGTTTGCTATTGATCCAAAAGAAGACAAAAATTCCAGTTTGAAGAGTTTTTATTTTTTTCAACACGCTAGGAAACAAATCCTTCTTGACCCCAGAATGGCAGTCAGATCTCTCCTTGAATGA
Source organism: Pelobates fuscus (assembly GCF_036172605.1). NCBI lineage: Eukaryota > Metazoa > Chordata > Amphibia > Anura > Pelobatidae > Pelobates > Pelobates fuscus. The sequence continues at coordinate 326,034,585 of NC_086321.1, read as the reverse complement.
AGAAACTATTACCCCACAAATCAAAAATTATATCCCTGAATATTATGTTTGATGTTGATTAAACATCTGTACAGACTCTGAAAAAAAACACCTCTTCAGATAAAGAATTCTACATCCTAATTGTTCTTACTGTAAAAACAAAAAACCTTTCCTTTGCCTTGGACTAAATTTCCTTTATTCCAGTCTAAATGTGTGACCTTGTGTCCTATGTATAATCCTGTTTACGAATAGATTTCCAGGCAATCGTTCGCATTGAATGTGTAATGCTATTATATTATCCCTTCTGAGGCCCTAAAATTCATTGCGCGTGTTGTTATCCCTAATTCACTATCATTTAGGGTGTAAGTTACTTGTGCGTTCTTTACCCTAAATGGCATAACTTTGCATTGTTATCTGCAAATACTGAAACATGGCTTTCAATGCCTAGTTTAAGATCATTTATAAATATGTTAAATAGAAGCAGTCCCAGAGCAGAACCCTAAGGGATACCACTTACCACTTTTGTACAGCTTAAAAATGTACCATTAATGACAACTCTCTATACTCTATCTTTAAGCCAATGTTCTACACAAGATACAAGAATTTTCATCTAAACAAATTTCTTTTAGTTTGAACACTAACCTATTGTGTGGAATTGTATTTAACGCCTTGGCAAAATCCAAGTAGATCACATGTACTGCAACACCCTGTTCGAAAGTTCTACTTATGTCTTCGTAGAATGTAATTAAGTTAGTATGACATGACCTATGTTTCATAAAACCATGCTGATTTTTAATAATAACAATGTTCTTCTCAATTAATTCCTGAATATTATCATTTAATAACCTTTCAAATACTTTCCTAGTATACAGAGGAACAATAGTTATTTAAAGTTTCTGCCTTTTCCTGGTCTTCATTTACGGACATACCCATCTCTATTTTCAGTGTGTGTAACGGCACCCCGGCCATAAAGATCTTCCACTTCGAGAGATACAGGCACAGCTACTGCAGAACACCAAAATCCCAAACTGAATACAAGGGAATGCTCCCAACTCCCGAACTGCATACAAAATAGCACTCCAAACTCCCGAACTGGAACCTCACGAATAGCTGCTAGCAGACGAACAGGAAAAGCATCCAAGCGGCTTACACTCCTGGCAATCAGTCTCTAACAGCATACAGTAAATCCCCCCAAGAACGAGACAGAGCTCCGTGTTGGGGGTCAAGCAGTGGTCTGGATTAATGTGGGCTACCTGCCCGGTATTTATGCAGGTCTTCCACCTGGTGGACACTCCCCTCGGGGACCAGATGGAAGACTGAGACACAAATGGTAAAATGACCAATCACAGGCATACAGGGTTAAAACACTCCCACAGTACATTACAATCCCTCCCCTCTATCCTGGAGATAATTGGGAAGTAATACAATTATTTCCAAGAACAGAGGCAAAACTCCATTAACCACATGGTTACAATAAAACACTAAAATACATAATGTTACATTTGTCACATAAAATATATACATGTAACCCATCCCCAGACAGCTGGGATCTGAGCGCACAAAAGTACCGAATAGCGCTCAGATCCTTTGCACACAGTCCAATCGCCGTGATGGCTATCTGGGGAAATGCTGTTCATACGGTTTAAACTACCGAATGAACAGGCATCCGGTTAAATGACCGTCTGTAGAAGCAAGGAGGCTGACGGCTCAGCGGTGTTCGCGCAAATAAGTGTCCGTTTCTAGTTCCATAGTTTGGGCGCTGAACACCGCTGGCCGTTCGGGACTTTAAAATGGCCGCCGCCATGTGTTCGGCAAATGAACAAAGGCCACCCAAGTGGTCTGGGTGCCTATAGTGGTCCTTTAACCTCTATTTCATGAATGTACTTGAAAAAAACTGGATTTGGGGTTTGCTATATTTGTCTATGAGCTTTTTATTTTCTAGTTTAGGTCATCTAATGGCTTTTGAGTTTAGATGAGCTAAACTGTTGGCATCTTTCTATAGGATGATATCGATCAACCTGAATTAAATGCTAAAAATTTCCTCATGGTATGGGTGTAAGTGGCCTGGGATACCCAGGGGCCTGGCAGGCCCGGGTCCTATATTTCTAATGTGTACATATATATCTAGCGAATATCGCTATTAGGAATGTGCATGGGTAAAACATTTGGTTCTGTTCGGAAATTCGGGTAAGTAAACACATTTTTCTGCTTCAGCAATTCGGACCAATAGCATTCGGCAACTTCTAATCGCTATATATATGTACACCAGCACCCTCCTTGCCCCCTCTTCCCTCCAGGCCACTGGTGTCTATTATAGTAAAGATGGCCCTGCAAAACTCCAGTTTCTCTCTCCAGCAGGTCCTCTTCAACTATCCCAAGCCCCAGCTGCCAGAGCTTCTTTGCTGGAAACTGAAGTCTCCTGTGCCCCATATTCACTACCTTAGATGGCAAGCTACACTATGCTACAGCAGGGCTGTCTTAACAGTATTATAAGCCCTGGGCAAAGCAGTGCACTCCGTGCACTCAGGCCCTGCCTTCACAACCACTCACAGAAATAAAAATTAATTATCAATAGAATTAAGCTTATATTTACTAGTACCTCCAACAAATGCAATACATACATATACATATGCACAGACTGCTGAATACACACACACAGACAGACAGAATGCTGAATACACACACTGCTGAATACACACACAGGCTGCTTAATACTCACAAGACATACTGCTGAATACAGACATACTGCTGAATACATACACACTGCTGATGGTACACGTAGCCTGCTGAATGCACACACACAGTGCAGTGAAGGGTGCAGTGTGCGAGGGTACACTAAGTGAGTGATGTACTGTGTGTGGGGACATGCAGTGTGTGAGGGGTTCATTGTGTGTGTGTGTGTGTGTGGGGGGGGGGTGCAGTGTGTATGTGAAGGGTACAGTGTGTGAGGGGTGCAATGTGGCTATGTGAGGGGTACTATGTGTGCAGGGTGCAATGTGGGTAGGTGAGGGATGGAAATCTTTGATCTCCCCATCACCTGAGAAAGAGAAAGGAAGGCCAGAACTGAGCCGGCAGTGGAGTTCAAAGGATATCCCCTATTGCCTCATCTCATAGCCACGATGGTGGGGCCCCTATGCTCGTTGTGCCCCTGGGCAACTACCCAGCGTGTCCATGTAGAATGACGGCACTAACCGGCAGGGAACATTGCATGCCCTACACACACTATATCCACTACACACACTGAATCCACTACACATACTCTGAATCCACTATAAACACACACTGCATCCCTTACACACCATGGAGTGCATCATGATGGGTGGACTTGGGTGTGCATTCTGTGGATGGACTCCTGTGGGTAGACTCAGGGATGGGTAGCCATACTGTTTTTGCCAAAACCGGAAATTACACTTATTAACTTTTAAATGTCTAATTTCACATTCAATTCTCTTTGATTTTTAATATATTAATAATATTTATAATAACAAATATTTTTGTATAGTTAAGTCTGTCTTTTGTGTTGTAACAAATTATTGTATTTACTGATTGGACTGTAATGTCATTTTTTGGAGCCAATCTTAAAATTGACAGTCCTTATATAAAAACCACTTGATAAAGCCCTATGTGGTGAAATGCTTTATGGAAATGATTACTTTTTTGTTTTGTTTTTTTTATCTATAAAAGATTTTTGGTCACTATACTTTGTACTGTGTCAAATAACCTTTTGTTTTAGATTAATTTATTTTATCCTATTTACTTCCTGTCTACTCCAAAAAAACCCTAGGTGGGGCCCAGAGCCTTATCCAAAGAGCAGTTTGCCTGTTCTATATTTGTGAGTATCAACTACAATTATTATTTTAGTATGGTTTTATTGCAACAAAGAGCACTATTATCTGCCTTTTATATTCTTGCCATTTTAAGTTCAATAAAACTACCTCTCCTTTGGACACTTATCCACATATCTCAGAAGTGGAGATTATACCACTGTATGCTTACTGCAACTGGAACTGGTCATAGCTCCATTAAATTAACCTATTTTCAAGTAGAAGAATCTACCATCTACCCAAGAACGTATATTGCACATAAAGGGACTATTCTGGACTATTTCATTTGATTACTAACAACAGTATTATATTGTATTCTTGTGGCGCAACCTCTTTGTTTTTGTTTATTTCTAATTAATATTGTGTCAGTAATTACAAAATGCACATTCATATCTTTATATTAATAAAAACAAAACCACCATCATCAATGTCACGTACTAATCTTATGACAAAATTAAGGGAGAGTAGGGGTCGTGTTCTCCAAACCACCATCAACAGCTCTTCTCAGTCTTAGATCCACTTCATTAGCGATAAAGACTACTGGCACCTCCCTCACCACAACCAGCGCTGTTAATGGTATTCAGTCTCAGGATAGTGGGACTAACATGTCCATTATATCCAATTCAACACTCAGAAGGAAGGATTCTGTTTCGTTCTCAGACTTTTTTCGCTACATTGAGTAACTCAAAGTCTACGGTAACAGAAGAATCAGCCATTGTGGGACAACCAGCCCCTCAATACCTTCTTCTGCACCTTCCTCTGGCACTACAGTTACTTCTACCAGAGCTAGTTCAAGCATTATTCTTGCGAAGGATCATCTCCCTAGTGCCAGTTTGAACCAACTTCTGCAAAGACACCACAAGTCCGTATTGCTGAGGGAAGAAGAAGAAAGAGAATGTACTAGAGTAGGCAGAATGTCTAATTATGTGCAACCAGTCATCACCATTGATAAAGGATAATGAAATTACTAGTATGGCCAGGTAACAGCCCTGACCCAAAATCGACCTGGTCTGTTGCTCAGTGGTCCAAAGTCCTTTTTTCTGATGAGAGCAACTTTTGCATCTCATTTGGAAACCAAGGACCCAGAGTCTGGAGAGAGGCACACACTGCCAGTGTGAAGTTTCCACAGTCTGTGTTGATTTGGGGAGCCATGTCATCTGCTGGTGTTGGTCCACTGTGTTTCATTAAGGCCAGGGTCAATGCAGCCATATACCAGGAGATTTTGGAGCACTTCATGCTTCCTTCCGCAGACGAGCTTTATGGGGACTGACTTCATTTTCCAGCAGGACTTGGCACCTGCCCACACTGCCAAAAGCACCAAAGCCTGGTTCAATGACCGTGGGATTACAGTGCTTGATTGGCCAGCAAACTCGCCTGACCTGAACCCCATAGAGAAGCTATGGGTCATTGCCAAGAGAAAGATGAGACCGAACAATGCACAAGAGCTGAAGGCCGCAATTGAAGCATCCTGGTCTTCCATAACACCTCAGTAGTGCCACAGGGTGATCGCTTCCATGCCACGCCGCATTGAGGCAGTAATTGCTGCAAAAGAGGCCCAAACCAAGTACTGAGTGCATATGCATGCTTATACTTTTCAGAGGTCCAATATTGTTCTATGTACACTCCTTGTTTTATCGATTGCATGTAATCTAATTTAGGGAGATTGTGGATGTGGGGTTTTAATGAGCTGTAAGCAATAATCATCGCACTTGTGAAAAATCACAGAATGAACTATCAAGCTTTGCCGGTAATGCTCTCTCATATATTAGTTTCCCCTTTTACGTTGCATTACTGAAATAAATTAACTTTTGCACAATATTCTAAATTTTATCAAGTATCATATGTATATATAATGTAGCCATCATGTCATCTAAGACTAATGTATTTAGCTGGATTTCAAACCGCTTCATGGGATAATTTTGAAGATTATATTCCGTGGACATTATTACAGAATGTAATCATACATTGAATCCTGATGTTATTGCTTAGATATTTCCCAGACATTCAAACTCCCCCCACCTCACAAACCTGGTCTCTATAGACAATAGAAGCAATGTACCCCTATGTTACATTTGATTAGAAATTAGAACACAGACAAGCAAACATAGGGAAGGGAATTCTGTTATAAATTGTGAAATTCCATTCATATTGGAAGGTGTTGCCTATAAAAGGTCAATAGCCGGGGTGTGACTTCCAGTGTAGCAGAGTGGTCGCATTGCGTGCTAGCTCAATGGTGCTTCAGCCTAAAACTACAGTAACAAAGCTGTTAAGCAGACATTGAATCTTGCCTGTTATGTGTGCACGAGATGGCTTCCTGCAAAGACCTAAAATGTTGATAATTTCAAATCCGGCAACAAGGATAGATTGTAGTCGATCCAAGATGGTGGAAGGGAGAGGTCTCCTGCTCACCTTTCAAATGCATGTTCAGAAGTAGAGAGCCTATTGGCGGTGGGAGAGGAGATGTCTGCCTCTGAAAAGAAACTTTCAAAGATGCTGCAGTCCTTATGTTCTACTATAAAAGTGTATTTATATATCAAAACAGAAGATATCCACAGAGAGGTCCTGGAATCAAGAATGTATCCAATTGGGTGTTACACATAATGCAGAGACTCCCGCAGTCTCCCAAATTCAGGGAACCACATACTGCCAAAATCATATTGAATCCAGTAGAGAACTAATGAGTTGGTATCCAACAACCCAGAATCTGGCACATTTATCTGAACACCTCATATGAACGCTTTAAATCACATCTTCTAGTACTGGACATCTTTACGTCCCAAATACAAAACACTTTTTACTTTAGCAAAATAAGCCCTTCATTTGCAACAAAATAGGATTAACCAAAAACAAATGGGGTTATTAAGCAAATATTAAGGTCTGCCAGATGCACTGTAACAGTGCGGTGGGAATATCTCCAACCCCCATCTATGACTTAGGCTCTGGAGAGAATGGCACTAAATAAATTATATGAAAATGTGACTCAAAATGCAAGGTACAATACCCAAATTCAACTGGACTTTGTCTCTGTGGCACTACCTCCATATTTGAAATTGTAACTTCCTGGTATAACTTACAGTAAAATGTATTTTTCTGTTATGTTTGTTTTCTGTATTTGTTTATATATGTGCACTGAATGAACATTTTAAGAAAAAAAAAATTGATACACAGAAAAAAGTGTTAAAGTACAAGGAAAGGAAATTAAAGTATGTAAGTATAAGATTGCCCTTGTTAACATATGAAATATTAAATAGAGTAAGATTCAAGAACAGAAAAAAAAAAAAAACTGTAGCAAAACTGGAAAGGACCACGCTTTAAAGTAATTCACAAAGGGTAGTCACTTTTATTATTAAATGGAATGTTTCATTGACAGAAACAAGTGTGTTTTAATGGCTTAACAAAAAGTCTATTACAAGGCAAAAAGGTCTAGTCACGGAAATCCAAAACAACCAACTTAAAAAGTAAAACAAACATCAAAAAAAAACAAAAAAAAAACAGAACAACCAGCCTTGGTCATCTTCTCCATTAGTTATCAATTGAATTAAAAACCAAATTTATTAAATATTCAGTAGCGATTGCCAAATCGAGGGTCATTGGGTCTGTTTTGCCCTCCAAAGTTTCCTCCTTGAATTCCCAAAGCTGCAGATAGGCCCTGAGAACTTTCACCTGGTAGAAACCTGTTATAGAACAAAAAAAAAAGTTATTTCAATTTTTGCAGGAAACAGATAGGTTGAGTTGAGGTTTTAGTGGTTATGTAGTAAAGCAGGAAAAGTTTTAGATAGATTTTTACGGAAATCTGATTTTCTTTTGCTGAACTATGTGTCATGATGTCAGAAACAGTTAAAGTGAAACACAAGTTCATACTTTGGCACAGAACAAGTGAAAGGCAAGCCAAAAATTAAACCAAATCTTCAATTTCCTCTAGTGTTTCTTTTGCAATGTAGGTCTTCGCTAACAAGGTTACCAAACACTTCATATTGCAAATAATGAAAGGACCTGTGCAATCTCCTAAACCCCTGCTGCCCGATGGAAATATTACTGACAGTCTATCAATTATCTTCATAATTGGCATGGTTGAAGGAGGGAATGAACCCCCCCACTATTCTACTTTGAATAACAGGTGACCAAGATCAAAACATATGAACAGGTATGTATAATTATATTTGCTTACCCAGGAATGCCACTTCTACCCATTATGTTCCCTTGACCTGATGAACCAGGCATGCCACGATCTCCTAAAAAGAGGCAAATACAGTATTTAATAATTTGCATCATCTTACATTTGCCAGAGTTTGAGTAGTGCAAACTGATCTAGTATACAACACCAATGCCTTAAAAAAATACAAATATTTTTATTTGCAATTTCGTATTAAAGATTAGAATTTTTGATACATAAACCTAGAATATGATGAGAAAATTACCACACAATCATTACCCGGCACAGTTGACTAAACATAAAAGTGCATTGTCCACAGGGGCTAAAGAACATGCCGTATAACCGGCCTACATTTTCAGCAGTCATCACGATTTGCAGACCACGCTAAGAGCTGCTTGAGACGCTCCGTAATACAGAGATTGAAGTGGATCTGTAACCTCAACTTTACACCTTACTCTTTCAGAATCTGTTCATTTTCTAACATAAGCCTAAACCTTTCTAACAAGTAGGGACTGCCTTATTGTATGTATCTTTCCAACGCCTAAGAATTTTGACAAGAGGGTGGAGTTTAAGGCATGCTCAGCTTCCTATATCAATGGCCTAGGGTGGGGGAAAATACACAAGAAAGTAGTTCATACATTTTAAGAGGAGAAAAAAAACAAAAAAAATCCTGAATGAGGTAGAGAAGAGGACACAATAGGAGAAAGGTAAGTGACACTAAGTGTGTTGAGTTTAAAACAAAGCATTTAGCATCATGGGGTGGACAAAAGTATATGGCCAGATATGAGTGTGCCATCTCAGGAATTTGAATTTCTGGTCTAACACTAATCCTGGAGCAAGATAAAACTATTACCTCTAAGGACTTTTACAGTACCTCAGTACTTTCCAAATCTCTTTTGTAAGATCAGATTGCCTGAAGGTCACAGAATCTAATTCCCTTGGATATCGAACACTGTCCCTAACAATGTTTGATGTCCAGGTAGTGCTAACCCTTAATCTTGTTAATTTTAGACCTGCCAACAAGTCTGCTTTTTGTTTGCCAGGGTTAACCCCTGCTGGTGAAAAACCCAGAAATCAGCTGGGCAATGTACAATCTAGAAGAAAGGTTATTCTGGATTCATAACAGCATTCAGAAGTCGAATACAAACCTATGTTGGATCAGTTTTCGTTCGACAATTTGTTGTAGGTGACGGTTACAATTTATTTTCGAAGAAAACATTTAAAAGAGTGATTGGAATTCTCCTTTGCTGGATGATGTCCTAGCATACCAACAAGGGTTTCATTCTGACTGTAGATATTCCTACCGGGATACGTTCAGAGTCCAGAACAATTTAGCCACACCATTTGTCGCAGTAAATTGAGAATAACTGAAGCTTCAAGCTTCATGGTTCAAAATAATAATGCAGACACAAAATGATAAGTGACTTGCCAACATTGCTATGACTTCTGCCCATGTGGTAAAAACCATTCACAACTATAAACAAGTTATTACTGATCAGCAAAGTACACCTGGATGCTTCTGTGCTTCCACTATTTAATAGTCTACCTTTGTCCACCAGACTAAACCCCGCACTCTGCATCATGCAAAATATGACCCAGGTGTCCAAGCTTAACTATCATTTTAAAGGAATTGCATGTTTTAAGGGAACATGTTTTCTAGGTACTAACTTCAAAAATCAAGATAATTTAAAACCATAAAATAACCAATTGTAATAAAAAGATTTTGAATCTACATTATCACCCTTTACTTCTAAGTTTTGAATTACATAAAAGAATGTGTATCCAAAGACTAGTTTGTTTTTTCTTTTGCACGATATTAAAAGTTATATGGCATGCAAAATCTGCAACAGAACATGAAGCCCACCTTGCCACCTGTCATGGTCTCTTCCAGCAATACCATCTACAGCACCTGGCCTTGTTCTATCCATTTCAATTTTACGCCCATGATCTCCCCAATCACGGCCATCTCTGAAAAAGAATAATTTTTTTTTTTTTTTTTTAAATATTAAAGATTTTAATTGAAATTAAAAAATCGGTACTTAAAGTCATATGCATGATATTTTCACTTTTTAGAGACTAGAGCAGTGCTTCCCAATTGGTGTTCGGGCAAAAAAAAATGGAAATAAAATAGTCGCAGGCGGCGAGGGAGCAGTGAGCTCCCTGCTCAGCTCCCTTGAATGCACAGCAGTGACGTCACTCCGGCATCACAAAGAGGCACGCGACTGAGCTGAGCAGGGAGATCACTGCTCCCTCACACCAGCCGCCCCACTGGACCCCAGGGACTCCATGCCAGCACTCAAAGGTAGGGGGGCTGGGTGGAGTAAAATGTAAAAAATAAATAAAAAAGTGTGTGTGTGCGCGTGTCAGTTAGAATGTATCTGTTCTTGTCAATGAGTATATGTGTTTGTATGTGTGATACACTATGTAAAGGGGTTCCATGGGAAAATTACTTGGGAACCCCTGGACTAGAGTATGTATACATTACCATTATTATAATTAAAAAAAAAAAGAGAGAAAAGATTAGTAACCCCAAAATACATAAAATTAAAACTAACCTTCCTGGTGTTGTGATGCCTCTGCCTTCATTGACACGACGGTCATAACCTCCCCAACCTTCTCTTCCATGTCGTTCAGAATAATTCTTTGGGAAATTATACAAAAATAGGGAGGTTTAAATGGCAAAGAAGGCATAAGGAAATGTAGCTATAAGACAGTGAATTATTCACACTTTTATAGCCAAGATAACTTGGGGGGGAAAGGCTGCTGAAACAAAAAGGCAGGCATCTCAAAAAAAAAAGGAAGAAACACTTACCGCGTCTCTACCTCCAAGACCAGACCTTGAATCATCCCTCCTAAGATAAAAAGCAAATATAAAAGTTAACGTGTAGATTTCATTACACTGTCCCATAATCAGAAGACGCAGTTACTAGGAACAATTGTAATATTAATATGCGCTATTTCCACTTGCACTCTCCATCTGCAAGCATAAATTGCAAGGAAGCTTAACCTGTCCACATACTACATACAGACACTGGGTAGGAGGTAAGTTAACAAGAACATTCTTGCACATGGAGGGAAAAGGTAGTGGAGCACAACCACATGGAGCTGTGCTTGTAAAGATCAGGCTTCAAGAAGCTCGCACAGCAGTGATGCATGATGTGACATAACTGTAGAATACAGCTGTGTGACAGCATTCTTGACAGTGCTCAATTGCACGTAAAGGTAATAGGAGGGAGCCTTCAAAATCAAAATGTGAAAATTGAGCAATAGTGATATAGAGGGAAAAGGAAATGCTAAACAAGTGGAACAGTTACATGTGGCAAATTGTAATCCCTGTAAACACTCTTTCCTCGTGCATTCATAACTGCACCTGCCTGCTCTGTGACCAGGGCAACATTCCCACTGTTCACTGTGGACATATCTTTTTCAATTTACAAAACAAGATGAGAAAAGAGTCCTGCTCAAACCAATTGAGCATCGAAAGGTTACTGACCTGTCCATGTGCAAGTGATCTGGGTATCTACCACGTTCTCTGTCAAAATCATGAAAGCGTTCTTGTCTTCCAAAATCACGATACCGTTCATCCAATGCAATGCGCTTTGATTCAGGCCAATGTGCATCATCTCTTCTTAAAATAATGATAAAAAAAAATTAGTCCCCCAATACACACAGACTTACACACATGCACAACATTGAGACCTGAATTAAATTTAGTAATGTGCTGATAACAAGTATATTCAAAAACAGCTCACAAGCTTCTTTTGTGATTACATGATACCTTAAATCTATATCATACGGTCTTCTTATGCCAGGTCTTCGATCTTGCTCATAACGAAGTCGTTCTTGCTGGCGTCTCAGTTCCTCTCTTTCCCTCTGAATTCGCTCCTGTTCTAGTCTCCTCTCATCCTCTATTCGCATTCGCTCTCTTTCCAGCCTCTCTCGTTCCATTCGTTCTCGGTCTAAACGTTCCCTTTCAAAATCAAGTCTAGCACGTTCCCTGCGGAGCCTCTCTCGCTCTTCTCTTTCACGAATTATAATGGCTCTCTCTCTTGCTCTCCTATCCCGTTCCCTGTTTAAAGGAGAAAATAGGGATAATTAAATTGATGTATGAGTGTAGTGAGAAATGAACATAAGCAAAGTATTTGTTTCCCCCACTTAACTCCTGTGAGTTTTCTTTTAAGACACAATTTCACTATATGCGCTGGATGGATTTATATAACTTTATATCAAAACTGTGAAAAATGTGTCTGCCTTGTAGGATTCCACAACAAAGATGTTTTTTAAAATAGGTCACACGTCTTTAAATTATGTTGGTGGATTTCTGACACTAGTTGCAAATATAACCACCAAGGTTTATTAGAGCAGTTAAAACTAAAATAAATCTTGCGTACTACCCAATTTCCTTTGTTTTGTTTTTTTATGTATGTATTGGGATTTTGGGCGCAGGACTTCATTTTTTTTTAATAGATACTAGAGCACTTATTGTTCACCGTTCAATCAAACTACTACCCTCGTAAGACTACGCAGCTACTATGCATTTTACAAAGTAATTTGTATTGGTTCCATATCTTGAATTCTTAATCTAATAATGATCTCTTAAAATAAGTCTTTTAATTAGCATTAAAAGTAAGTTTGAAGGTATAAGATGCCTAAAGTAACAGCTCAGGTAAACCATCTTCACAAATCTTGGCACAAAAACAAATTGGCAGTGATTCAATTTGGGCCAATATAGTAATGACTAAGATTGTGGCAAATTAAAGCCCTTACCGTTGCCTTTCCATCTCTCTTATTTCTCTCTCTCGTTGCCTCTGTCTCTCTCTCTCCCTTTGTTCTCTAATTTTATCGAATGAGAGTATGTCTCTCTTGTCTTTACTCTCAGACTTGCGATCTTGACTTTTAGAACTCTATAGTGGAAAGAAAAGTTATTAAGGTAAAATTAGTTATTTTATAAGCATTAGAAAAGGTCATGCAAACGGCAAAACAAACACAGAAAATCATACAAATTGCTTTGAACTGCTCAGGTTATAATTCGTTAAAAACAAAAAACGTCCAAACTATGCCTGCTAGAATGTAGTAAACCATAAAAGTGCTCTTCCCCTCACATACATGAACTTTTAGAAGAAATTAGGCAATGTATATTAGTTTCATGAATACAGTGTGTAAGCCACCTAATGGAGAAGTTATGAGTACGAAAGTCCTGACAGCACACAGGGTTTCTGAACAGTCAACTCAGATTTAAAAATAGATTTAAAACAAAATAAAATAAAAAGTGTCAACTATTCTGAGCCTACATTTCACCGAAAAGCTTAGCTTTATACTAGTTTAATTTGAACCCTTACCCTTTCCTTTGAGTCAGACGATGTTTTAACACTTATAACCGGCTCGCCTTTGGATTTGTCCATGACAACAGTACGTTCTGTTCCTCTACTTCCTAAAGCCCACATGAAAAAGATCCAGAGAAAAATGTTCAGTGAAAAAAAAAAAAAGACAGGAAATCAACTAGATCAACTATATATCTGCATATAATGGCACTTTTCAAATGTAACTACTCACAAGCATTATCAATTCCATCAGCATTAGGACAGCTTCCATTGAGCATCAGTCCACGCATGTAGTCAATGAATGCTGTAAACACTTTGATAAAATGTATACTGCTAATGAAGGAATTTTCCAAGGGGCCAGGCCACCATAGCTCAGTAGTCTTGGTCAGGCCACTCAAAAACATTGATAAAAATTGATAGTGCCAGGTGCATGCTAGCAACAAACACATTATCGTTGTGGATGCAGTGATTATGGTACATACAACTCTTCCCTTTAATGACAATACAATATTTGTCATTTTTTTCCCCCAGCTAGGAGTGAGTCTCTTGTAGTTTTTACTCTCCAAAAAAATAAAAAAGTATGTTTCTGCACATGCAGATACCAGTTTACCTTGAACTGATAATGCATACATTTGTCAGATATTAAAGAAATAAAAAAAGACAATACCAAAAAAAAAAGTCGACTCTTCAAAGACCGATTTACCTGACTTGCTAGTTCTAGAACGATCTGTTCCAGACTTGGGTTCTTCCTTGTCTTTTTCAGAATCCTCTTTTCCTTCAAGTTTAGCATCATCTTTAGCAGCCGCTTCATCTTTCTTCACCGGTGAGGACCTAAAATAGTTGCCAATATCATTTGCACATTAAAAGATGTACATTTGGGTCATAGTTACATATTAATCTGTTAAAAGGTTATAGCCAAGAAAAATAAAGTGAATGTTTTATGAAAGCAAGTTTTTCAGCACAGTAAGTCTTATCAGACCGGATGGGCTAGCCTTTGCTCCACACGTGCATGAATGAGCCTTGGACACCCATGACCCTTACACACAGGTACAGCGCTTGTCCTTCCTTGCACCTCTTTTGGTAGTTAATAACCACTATGAATAAAAACACTCCACAAAATTTGACTGATAGTCTAGCCTTCACAATTTGACCAAGTTATTAAAATCTTTTCGTTTGCCCATTTTTCCAGCTTCCAAAACACGAAATTCAGACTGCTCACTTGCGGCCTATTATATCCCACCCCTTGACAGGTGCCATTGTAACAATATAATCAGTTATTCCTCACCAGTCAGTGGTTTTAAGGCGGTGACTGATTAGTGTGTATCAGTACCTGAAGATCAGCATCTTCAGACCTGGATTTTTCACATTTTAATAATGTAGACTTGAGGGTTGTTTGTGTCTTGGAAGACAATTATTCAGTATTGCAAAATTGCATTTTTTTAGCAAGTGCAAGATAAGGTGTGGGTTATTCTGCCAAAAAGATTGAATGATGCCTGATAACCTCCAATTTCACACTTTTCCTTCTCACTCTCAGACAGGAAGTCAGCTGAACAGTATATTTTATAATGTTGAATTAGTCTTCTAGACACTCCATTTTCCATTAGGTTTTGTCTTATTTGTAGTTAATTAGAACACTTAAGCACAAAGGTCCAATTTAGTAGATAGACTATGGTAATCCTATTAAGGAACACACAGAATTGGTCTTCAAATCTCTCTAAACGTTTAACCAAGACTGCCAGCTAAGGTCATCAGCCATCGCAGATATTCGGTTTAGAATGACCGCAGTAAAATTTAACACAAAACCCTGGAATACCCTTAATTATAAATTCCTACAATATAAATTATATATGGCCAAAGTATTTGAATATCCATACTAATTACAGGTATTTCAGTCTCACCCATTGCCAACATGTGCATAAAATCTAGCATAAGCAATGAAATCTCCATAGACAGTGGAAAAGAACGCAACAACAAAACGCTTTCATAGGCAAATAAAATGTCTGTCCTACTAGATCTGCTCCTGTCAGCTCTAAGTGCCATTATTGTGAATTGGAAGAGTCTAGGATAATCATTCCATTCACAAGGTAAACACAGTTAAAATATTTATATCTATATATCATAAATGTACCTGTTTCATAACGCACTAGAGTTTCAAACTGCCTCTAGTGGCCACTAAGTATAAGAAATGCACGTTGGGCGATTCATCAACATGTGCAATGGCAAGCATTGGCTGAAGTTGTGTAAAACATGCTATTGGACTCTGGAGCAGTAGAACATGTTCTCTAAATTGATGAATCATGCTTTACTGTTTATCTGGGCTGGCAGATGACATGAATATACTATTGAATGGAATGCATAGAGCTGATTAAGTCTGAGTGAGAACAGTGTCATTGTTCCCTAGGGTTTAAGCTAGGCCCCTTCGTTCCTGTGAAGGATCATCCTAATGCTACAGGATACAAATATATTCTGGACAATTGGGTGCTTACAACTATTGTAGCAAAAGGTTGGGGAAGACTCTTTCAGGAACTGTTGTCTGACAGCCAGTAAATATGAATATATGGATTCAAAGAAATTCTTTAGAAAATACTGAAAAGTGACAGAGGTCCTTTAAGTGGAGAATACTAGTTTATGCATGTGAAATGCAGAGGTTTACATGTAGCCCAATGACACCACGAGCATTAGACATTTTAGGGCTATCAATAAGACTGGTAAAGGACAAGAAGATAACCAAGTTACCAATGTTTCTTACAGTGGACCACCAATTCTCATGAGTAGTGACCACCCAAATGCACTCCCCATACTACATTTTCATGTTCAGAGCAATACTGCCCCAGGGAGGTAGTTAGGAAATGAATACTCAACAAGTGGTGATCTTGCTTTAAACTATTACTACTTACTTTTCGGACTTGTTATCAGTTGATGTACGCCTGTCATTGCTAGAAGTCTTTTCTTTCTTTGGCTCACTCTCTTTTTTTTCAGGTTTCTTTCCAGCAGGTTCGTTTTTAGCCTTAAAAGAAATAATTCAAACTTAGGACACATTGATCACTGCATATGAAAAAAAGTAATCAAGAGAATATTGGAAACATACCACACTAATGCAGACTTATTTGGCACATACACCAAGCGTAAAACATTAAGTCTAGCAATATGATAGGATCTATGCCTGTTTAAAAGGACAAGGATTGTTTAAAAAGTCTATCAGGGTGATTATTTGAATCCATTAATTTCCAATTCAAGGTCAACATGTATCCAAGTAACAGTATTCTGCTTCCAGTTCATATATTTTGGTTTTAAAGTAGAAATTCACACTGACTTAATTTCCAACATTTCACACATTAGTGTGAAACCCTGAAAGTGTTTACTTTAAATTTGGTGGTTATAGAAAACTCTTGAACTACAGCTAGTGTAGACTGCAGCTTCCAAGCTTATGCTCAGACAATCTACCTGGGACTGATGGGAGTTATATCCCAGGAAAACAGCATGCTCCATTCCACAAGAAACAGCAGTAATAGGACCTCAAAATTTACGATCACAGCTGAAACGTGAGAATCATGATCTGACATTCTCCTCAAAGTTTGGAACAGTCGAATTACATCTAATGTACAAGGGAGCTAAAATGCACACCATTCCAATCCCGTTCACGGCACCAGATGAAGATACTAAAGGTCACAGAGGCACAATCTCTGTACTTTCACCTAGCACAGTTTGCAGGTGAACAAACAATGAATCCTGATGTGTTGAGCTTAGGCATAACTACCCTCATATACCCTTTTACCTAGCCAAACTCCCCCCCCCAAAAAATATACATTGAGAATATGCATAATTATGCCATTTTTGAAAATGTGATTAATATATAAATCCATACTTGACAGAACCATTACCACCAAAATACTTTAAACTTGCACTAGTATATATTGCACCCACTAACCTTTTCCAGAGAGATCATTCTTCCATGTAGCTCAGTTCTGTGAAGGTGGGTTATACATTTGGTTGCATCCTCAGAAGAGGACATTGTGACAAATCCATAACAACGTGCACCAGGACTACGAGCATTTGTAACCACTTTTGCCCCAACCACCTAAAAATATATAAAATGCATAAGCACATATTTTGTCTCCCTTAAATACCATGAAGCATTTTGTATACCCATAACTTTTAAGTGGACATCTATTAAACAGCAACTACTTATTGATTTGTTTTGCAAGTTTGTTGAACTGAGTGCTTGATCATGTTGCAACAATATTTTAATTTGTAGTTGCATTGCAAGTAGAAGGCTTATTTTTTCATTAGCGGCACACTAGCTTCCAGCTGGGTAAGGGATATTTCCTTCTGTAGTAAAGTGAATCTGGAAGCTTTGAATTATCATTTGGTTGTTTGTGATATTTCTGTGTATAGTGCTTTTAGAAGTTATGACCTGGTTGTTTACAGTATTTTAAAGAAGACCAATAAAAGTTATATTTCAATTATTGTCTAAAGAATAATTTTTTTTTTAGGAAATAGCATTTGTTTTCACTTAATTCGTATTTGTATGGGTTAACCCTCCTTGTATATTTCCAAGTAATTGGTTTTAATAGCTCTCTGCCTGTGTTAAATGCAGAAAGCTAGATTGCAGGTATCAATCTAAACAGACACCGATATTTGTGCACTACTAAAAATCAAAACTAGAACACCAATACCATTAAGCTTTATGAAAGTATTGTTTCTTTTTTGAACAGTGCACTAGGAAGGAGACTGTACGATAAATCATTCTTTGGGGATTGGAAAATAGTCACTCCACATCACTTACCTTTCCATATTTGCTGAAGAGATTTTTCAAATCAGTTGCTCTTGTGGTGGATGAGAGGCCACTAACCCACAGATTTTTGCCAGAGCTGGCATCAAGTTGACCTTGTTCAAAAAGGAAATTTGTAAATTTTACATTGGTGCTTTGACAATATTAACCAACAGAATTACATAAATGGCAAATGTATAAACCTTGAATCCTGTACTCTGATTACTGTCAAGTTATCCAATATCTAGGGAAAACCAAACTACTTTTAAAGGGACACTATAGTCACTAAAACAATTTTAGGTTTATGAAGCAGTTTTGATCTATAGATCATACCCCTGCAGTCTCACTGCTCAATTCCCATTTAGGATTTATATCACTTTGCATATGCAGCCCTAGTCACACCTGCATGTGACTTACACAGCCTTCCTAAACACTTCCTGCAAAGAGCCATATAATGTTTACACTTCCTTTATTGCAAATTCTGTTTAATTTAGAATTTCTGATATCCTGCTGTGTCAATAGCTTGGCTAGTCCTTGCAGGAGCCTCCTGTATGTACTTAAAAGTTCAATTTACAGAGCAGGAGATTAAAAAAAAAAAACTTCAGGCAAGTTACATATAATTGAAAATTAACCATTTTATTTTTATGTAGGCTGTATCAGTCTCAGCCAAGGAAGGTCTGCATAAAACAAACGAGATTAAACTTCAGAGGCATAATCTATACATAAAGACTGTATTAAGCAACAGCCATATAGAAGCTTCCTGAGCTGCCTATTTGTGCATGTGGCTCAGACTTCTGCTAATATAACCTTTGCAATTATATATATATATATATATGATATCCCAAGGTGATCTTGTCAACCACATATTACAGAATATTTATTTAAATATACCAGGAAAGATACATTGAGATTTCTCTAGTTTTCAAGTATGTCCTGGGTCCACAAAACATTGCATTGATACAATAGGGTACCACACACACACACACACACACACACACACTTAACATAGAACAGGTAGGAAAAATATAATCAACCATAGCACATGCATTCTGTTTTGAGGTATGTAGAGAGGGATCTCTTAAAGGACTTGGTGAAGATTTGAAAGTGTGCGGGAGGTAGTTCCGTAATTGCGGTGCTCTGTAGGAAGGAGGAGGACCTGGGTACTTTATTTAGTCTACCGCAATACAAAAAGAAAGTGCAGGTACTGGATCGGAGGTTATAGGAGGTGGGAACAGCCAAGGAGAGCATTCTGCTCAGGTAGAGCGGGAGCTTCCCAGAAAAGCTCTTAAACACAAGGCTGGAAAGATGAAAGGTGCGTCTGGATTCCAGCGACAGCCAGTTTAGTTCTTTTAGCATGTCACTGTGGTGGGTCCTGTAATTATTGTAGCGCAAATCGGCAGAATGAGTTCTACAATGTTTTGAGTTTATTAAGGCGGGATTGCGGTGCAAGTGCATATACTACATCCCCATAAATCAATGATTGGCATCAGCATTTGCTGTACAATCTTTTCCTTTACTGTAAGGCTTGGGCAGGATTTGTTTCTGTACAGGGCACCTAGTTTTGGATCAAGTTTTTCTATGTGGAGGCCAAAAGAGATTGGGGTCTAACAACATACCCAAGTATTTGAAAGAATGGACTGTGGTCAGTGTGCTATTTGAATTTGTTTTGATGGATAGGTGGGAATTATGTAATTTTTGTAATTTAGGTACTGTTCCAAAGATCATTGTGACAGTTTTGTCAGGGTTTAGGAAGAGCTTTTTGCGATCTACTTTTCTTCCTCTGTAAACTGGTCTTGGAGCACAGCCTCAAGCTGCGGTAGATTGGATTTGCTTGCATAGATTACTGTGTCGTCTGCGTGCATTTGCAGACATTAGGCAGATCATTTATAAATAATGTAAATAGTAGGGGGCCGAGAATGGAACCTTGGGGAACACCACACGTGACTGGGAGAGGGAGTCACTGCCAGAAATGGACACATATTGCGAGCGATCCAATACATACGATCGAAACCAGTTTAGCGAATGATCACCAATACCTGAGTTTTTGAGTTTGAGCAGTAGCATGTCATGGTCTGTGTCAAAGGCCTTTGCAAAATCAAGGAAAATAGCTCTAGTTAGGTCTCTTTGTTCCATGCCAGTTTGGATGTCCTCGCAAACTTTTAAGAGGGCAGTTGTAGTGGAGTGATTCGGGCGAAAACCCGATTGATCAGGGGTCAGATAGTTGGTAATACTCACATAGTTGCGTATGGACACATTTTTCTAAGATTTTTGACAATACTGGGAGCAATAATATTTGGTGATGGTTAGAAACCTAAGTAGTGTCACCACTTTTATGGATAGGCACTACTCCTGCAGTCTTGCAAAGTTTGGGTATGTATCCAGACACCAAAGATTCGTTAATTAATTAGATCAACTTTAAATAATGTAACATACCTTTCTCATCCTTTGAGATGCTTTTATCAGTTTCATCATCAACCAAGCTAAATAAAAACAAAAATCAAAGCCTGTCAAGTAGAGGATAAACATTTGAAGCAATTCAATACCTACCGTCGTGTCTGCATTTACAATCCCCTAGAAGAACAATTAGCCTAAATATATTAATATTTCACATCTAGGTTTTGCAAAAGAGAATATAAAAAAATTAAAAAAATAATAAAATAAAAATAAAATTAAAAATTAGATAACTAGTAAAACCACGTCTATACAGGTGGTCATTTGCAAAGAAAATTGTAAGCGTGTGTTTTAAATACCTATTTCTAAAAAAAATTACAAAATAATGAAAAATAAGAGATAGCATCTGGTCTAGAACTGAGAAAGCGACAAACCTCGTTTTCTGATCGTCCTCTTTTGTAAAGGACACGTTAGTGCCAGATGTTTCTTCCTCTGTGTGTTCTTCACTTTTCGTTACAACGTCTTCACCATCGCTGGCAGTCTCAATGCATGACTTGTCTTCAGTTTCCATATTTTCAGGATTTTGATTAGACTGATTGCTTGTTTTGTCTAGCTCTATCATTTCAATGTCCAGAAAATCCTTGTGTGCGCTCTGGTCTTTAGACTCCCTGTCATCTGACTCTAAAGGGTTACTTTCTTCAGTTACACACTCTTGATTTGACTCGCCATCTAAATCTAATGTGCTGTCTGCTGATTCGACGGTCACAAAAACATCTTCCTCGCTGGTCTTCTCTTGCTCCACACAACTTTCATCTTGGTTATCTGACTCCTCCACTTCTGGAACATCTTCCTTAAGTGGCTCAGATTTACCAGTTTCCCCCAATATGTCGAGCACTCTCTCATTTTCTATAGATTTAATAGGAATAGAACGGCACAAAATTTAATTACCAAGGAAAAACAGCAAATACAAGTGTGGAACTGGCATGGATGCCAAATAAGATCTACAGAGATTGGAAAAATCTATGATACTGAAAATAGGCATTGAACTGAAAAGATGAAAAATTTGATTTTACCCCCCAAACTTATAAATTTAAAGAAACCTCTGACTAAACTTCAGGATGCGCCTCGACTATCTTCACGTTTATTTTCTCAAGTACTGTTCTTCAAGAATCAGCTTCCGAATGTCCATTTGGTTTCTAGGCATTTCATGCTGAAATTAGCTTCCAATTTCAAAGAAATTTCATTTTACAGAAAGGTCCAATACAAATAAGATATCTTCCTTTGATCCAGCAGGTAAGAACAATGCAACATTAAAGCACCGTGAGAATCAAGTTGGTTCTCCTCAAGAATGACTTTGATCTTCTTGTATTGACAGTTCGCTTTCATTACGATGGCAAAGTGGCTGCTCTTCCCTATTTATGATTTAAATTACACACTGCTAATGTCACCAAATCTGTAAAAATTAAGATCAAGATAAAATATACAGAATTTTAACAGATCTGGTGGCTGTGCTTTTCCAATCTCTGTGGCCCATGATTCAATAAAAAAAATGTGGCCAGAATATAAACTTAAAACTAAAAGGGGAAAAACAAAAAAAAACAAAAAAACAAATCAAAAACATAGAAATAGACATCTATACAATAACGCAGTACCTTGTTCCTGGCTGGTTTCTTCATTCTCCTGGAAAAAAATAAAAAAAAAATGAATAAAACTGCAAATCCTTTCGAATAACAAAAAACAGTCAAACAGGTGAAACATGGGCTGGCAATCAGAACACATCTACAGTGAAAAATTAAAATGTACTG
The DNA here is from genome assembly GCF_036172605.1 of Pelobates fuscus. Taxonomy (NCBI): domain Eukaryota; kingdom Metazoa; phylum Chordata; class Amphibia; order Anura; family Pelobatidae; genus Pelobates; species Pelobates fuscus. The sequence continues at coordinate 326,012,341 of NC_086321.1, read as the reverse complement.
AAACAGGATGGGCACTCACAAATAAGAACAGTTGCACAGTAGATATGATCGGTAAAGTTCAGGACAATTAGAAAATAGTGCAAGTTTTGCAAGACACTGATAATGCATCCAACACTGAGGCATCTGTTGGTGCTACACATCAAATATCGTTTAACTTTTTCCTCTTGCATCACCCTACTGTTTTTTTAAAATCTCTTTCCACTTCAAACTGTAAATATTTGCTTTATTTTATATTGAGAAGCAACTCTACCATCGAAGAACTGTACACTGGTTACATCACCTGTAAATTTCTATCATGCATAAATACCTTCTCCAGCTTGGAATATACAATCTTCATGAACATGGAATCTCAGATTTTGATAAAGAAAATATGAAAGATTTAAACACGCCTGTCAAATTTATTACCTTCACTGATATGCTGAAGAAAACGTAATTATCCACACATATACGGTTTGATTTATCAAAATGGATTTCTTTTTATTTTGCACACTAACAAAACAAAAAAAAAATGTTTCCTCACTCTTTCGTGGGGGGTGGTAATGGTTTGCCAAATACAGTTAAAGAACCCTTTAACTATATTTGTCAAGCCATTAACACACCCCATGAGAGAGTGAGGAAACATTTTTTTGTTTAGGATTAAATATCAGTCTCTAAAAAAAGGAAGCCATTTAGGCTCCTCCATTTTAATGACTAAAATATAATTAGACAGAAAAGCTCAATGCAACAAAAGTTTTACATTAACAATCACCACACCAAAACCACTACAACTTATGGCATGAGGAGACGGTCCCTGTAAACCCAACTTCCAAATTCATCTGCTTTTTAAATAAAGCTTACAAATCCCAGAGCACATCATGTAATATCTGATGTAATTTGGGGAACAGTGCTTTCACATTTAGAATATGAATGTCTATGTTATGATCGCGCACCGCAAACCCACTTCATCCACTTGCAGAGTCAGAGCTGTTCGTGCATATGCAAAAAGCACTGTTTTCTACAGGTCACTCATTATTGCTTCCATTTTGTAAGGGCAGGGTGTATTTTGTTCAGTAGCTTTGTAGAACAGGTGCAGGAAAATGCACAGCCTCTTATGCCACAAATCGAGAGCCTTCCAGTTAATGAGGGAAGCAACTGCCCCAAAAACATGAGGGAACAGAAGGGACCAAAAAAATAGGATAATAGCTGGAAATATGTAAAGTTTTCCTGATCTTGTAAAGCTGAATACCCAAATTGTATAGTTAAATCGAGCATGGGGGTCAAGATAGAGTTTTCAGATTCTCTCAGTTTTTGTTGCAATGCAATTTGAAATGGCTCTCTCCAAGAAGAAGAAGAAAAAAAAAAAAAAAAAAGTGTAACCCAGACATGGACGACATGGTCATTGTGCCTATAGGGATATCAGCTACACTTTGCTGACAATGCCCAAAGAAGACTGAACACTCATCCGGGGTTGCCATATCTCTCTTGCTGGCAGAATCTTCCCAGCATTTCAGTTTGGTACTGTCATATCTGGTTGGGATGAGTTTGATATACAAATGGTATAGTTTCTTTGTAATGGAAGTGAGCCAACCCATTGAGACCTGAGCATGGATTAACAAAAGAGGAAACAATCGTTTCTCTAAGCTTTTATTTGCCCTTACGAGTTTTCATATGCTCTGTTTTGTTGCAATGGAGATCAAGAAAGGCAGCGAAAAACCACATTACCGGAAATAAGCTAGGTAGTTGGTAAAAGAAGAACAGCAACAGAGAAGATGGGAAACTGATCACAGAAAATGCATCCTCCAGAATGTCTAGAACATGGTAATTTCAAAAGACATCCTTGCACAGTTTAGCACTTTCTAGCAGATTAAATACAGTGGTCCATGGTTAGGGTCCAGGTATGAAATGGGTAACATTGCTGTGTTGCCTAAATGAGAGTTAAATAGACATAACCTCTTGTAATCTGTATTGACGATAATGAGAACAGCTCATGATGCCAGATCAGAAGCACCACTATAACCCCACTGAGCATAACTCCTTTAGGGCCAAAAAGAGATTTCCCTTAATGTGAAAACTGCTTCCTTAAACTGGCTAGATTATTTGGGTTGCACTTGCGGTGTCGGCACAGAAGAGAAAATTGAAATGTATTTTTGCTACTTTGACATTTTGCCAAAACTGTGCAAACTAGTGGCGTATGTGGCCATAGGATATTACACTGTATGTTCTTGCTCTCTTTTACACAGAGTATCTGTTCCACAATCTTGTTTTAGATGTATCCTTTCCTGTCCCTCTAATTGTAAACAAACTGCATAAAGATAAATTGCACATATTGGGACAAATAATTCTCACCAATAGCCGTTCTACCTAATTATTTTAACCAATCTTGTTTTGATACAAATCCAATTTACAGTTATTGCTCATAACTACCCATAACATTTCTTTCCCCCTTTCGTGTAAAAAATAAAATAAAAGTACATTAAAGCATAAAGCAGTGTCCTGTGGTTACTAAGGGCATTAATAGGACTTTAAAATAAATTTTAAAAAAAGTGATGAGATTTAAAATGGACATGGTTTTCCCATGAATGTCTATTTAAGCTGTGATTTCTATGTGCACATAAATAAAGGTTTATGCTATATGCAAGTTATAAACATTCAGTGTTATCTATTTCACTGAACTGCCTCGCACAAAGGCAAACTCCTAGAAAAACTAAGTAGAATTGCCAATGACCAAATGGAATGAAGGTGTTATCCAACGCATAAGTAGGAATTTCTGCTTTGACTATACCTGAATAGGGACTGGACTGAAGGTATGGGAGGTAAATATCAAACAATTTCACTCACCCAGAGAGTCCTGGCAACATAACTACAGCATGTTGCAGTGTTTAGAACAATGCCACTTTAAGAGACAATGTTAGGTTACTGTAAGAAGTAAGATGTCATTAGAGAGTTAACATTTTCAGATGGATAGAAAATAAAAACCAAAGAGTAATTTGGCAGAGAAACCGAAGCAGAGTAAATAATGCAACAAAAATAAATATAACAGGAGCTAAAATTATAAATCTGCATTACCTGGTTATCCCCAGAATCATCCTCCATACCATTATCTTCAGCTCCCTCCTCTTCAAGCTTACGAACTGTTTAAAAGAAAAAGTCACAATATCATGTTTATTAAATGGCAGGATCAGTGATCATAAAATCAATGTGTCCAATATCCTAAGGGGCAACTAGTGCTAGGAATTGAAAAGTGTATTCCTAGCACTATAGCACACTCTAGTTTCTCTGCCCCACCCCCACAAAAAGTTCAGAAAGTGTTAAAACCATTTTTGTCCCTTCCTTGAATCAAGTGCCAATGCCTCATGGCGCAAGGCGGTTTAAGCTGATGCAATCATGCACTCGTGAGGATGTCCAATGTCATGACCCAGGGGTGCCACAGAGGTGGGTTAAGCCTGCAATGTAATTATTGCAGTTTTTCAATAACTGCAATAATGACAATTGCAGTGTTAAAATGACAGGGGAACTGCACACAGACCCATTTAATGAGCTGTCCCTTTAAGAAATCAAGTTACAGCTCGAATAATCAATTTTTATTATGTCCTTATTTCAGTATTTCATTGTCCTTTCTCATGGCATATGTTGTCCTATGTATCGTTACCTTTCCTTCAAATTCCTATTTCTCAATCTATTCATCCATAAAAAGTTTCACAATTGCCCCCATTCCAGATCAAATAAACACACCTCTGCCACTTCGCTTAGGAGTCTTTTTACTTGGAGTGTCTGAAGCAACCTGGATTTCATCTGGATTTCCACCTTCCTCTTCAATTGCCTGAGAAGAAAAAGTAGCAAGATTACATGGCATTTAAAACAAATTTGGTAAACAAATATAGACAAGGGGACAATGGGAATAATGTTGTGAACATGTTCCATCACAAAAGAATTGCTGGCACATTATACATAATTTGTCTAGTGCAACTGGCAAACCAGAATGAAGTTATGGTTCCAGTAGGTCCCTGACACAATGTGCAACTGGCCTTAAGAAGTCTGGATTGCATTGTGCAAGAAGGTAAACCAGAAACAAAACAAGAACAAGTTATTTTTTTTTGCATGGTACAACAAACCTCAAGTACCAGGGAGGATAAAAACAGATTTAAAACAAATTTTAAAAAAATGTTTCATCTATTTAAAGAAACACTATAGAGCTAGCAATAAAAACATGCATTCCTAACACTACAGTGTTTGACAACAGCCCCCTTCAGATGGGAGATAAGGGGTAGATTTACTTACACTTTCGCCATTGTTGCGCATGTTCTTGCCTCCATGGATGAGAAATCATGACACTCCGTCAATCCAATGCTTTCCCACAGGAAAGCATTGGGAGGCTATTGCTCATGTGCATCAAAACACAACACCAATCAACATCTCCTTGTAGAGATGTATTGAATAAGTGGAGCATTCACAGTCCTCATGCAAAGAGAACAGCTTCATTAAGCTAAAGTTGTTTTGGTGACTATATAGAGTCACTTTAATTTACACCTTGTGAAAAAACATTTACATTTAATAACAGATCTTTCTCCTACTTCTCAGTAAGACGTTCAGTATAGACTATGTTTATGATTTGAATGACAGAGGGTAGCAGAAAAGACATAGCAGACCTTGCTAACTGAGTATAGGAATAGAAACAGTTATGCTGGCAACTAAGCCAGCCTGACAAAAGTCACAAAGGACGTTTGCTCTGCTTTAGGAAAGGTCCCCAAGCATAATAAAATTGCATAAGACAGCAGGTGGTGCAGAGTACGAACCAGAGGTGGGTGTTACACAAAGATGATGGCACTGAAACAGAGAAGATACATATTTTCAATGTAAAATATGTGTCTTTGAGATTTGTGTATTCAATGCATGTGGAAATGATTTAACCCCGTAAGGACCAAGTTTCTGGAATAAAAGGGAATCATGACATGTCACATGTCATGTGTCCTTAAGGGGTTAAAGCAAGTTAATTTTTTATACCCGTTCCTTTTTTCTAACTATGGCTTTAATTCAATTCTTTTGGATAATGTTTTCAATCACAATCTGAAAAACACAAATGATTTATTTACAAAACAAAAAAATACTACACTTCAAAAGGAACACTATAGTGTCAAGTATACAACATATTCCTGACACTACAGCTATATAAACTCCCCTATTAGAGGAGTAAAAGGTGTTTAAACTCACCTACTATTCTGGGCCACACTGGTCTCGCCGTGCCTGGCTCCTACCCTGCTCTGCTTTCCTGGTTGAGATCATCAAATTGTTCTCAGCCAATCCAAAGGCCATTGAGCATTCAAAGCAAAACAGTGCACTGTGCCAATCAGCATCACTTCATAGAGATGCACTGAATGAATGCATCTATATGAGGAACATCCAGAGCGTGAAGACACTGGATTGGTGGCACTCTAATGTCAATGCATTTTTAGGCTGGAAATTGGTAGTAATGAAGAAACATTGTATTCTTTAGTATTAGGGAATTGTGGTATTAAGCATAGATTGGAAAGCTTACACTTGAAGTACATGTTTAAACAGTATTTCTTTAAAATAAAATTACTGCTGCATTTTCTGTTTAGAGGCCAACTGTGTTTCGTTTACCTTGTATGCACATGGTAGAGACACAAAAGTTTAATCTGAGTCAATATTGACCAAGGAAGCACCTCTAGTGGCCATCTGAGTGACTTCCATTAGAAATGTTCCTAAGCAGCCATGTAAAAACTGCCTTTCACAGAGGCAAGTTTGGCTGCCAAATGGATTTACAAGAGTTCTGTTTTGATGTGCATGACTTGTAAAAGCATGTAATGCCAGTGTAGTGAGCATCTGTCTGTAAATAGACAATTTGCTAAGGGACTGGTGTGTTGATTACCCATGGACATCTGTTACACGATCACTCAAGAAACTGCACACTGACTGTGGGCTGTTCAACAAGGTCAGGCAAGTTAAAGGACCACTCTACACATATAGAGCACTTCAACTTGTTAAAGTGTTTTGTGTGTATGGAGTATCCATTTCAAAGCCAGTTTATAAAAAAAAGTGTATTTCTATTACAAATCTGCACTTTTACTAATAAATTAGGTACACTATATTCACCAAAAACAACCTTAGCTTAATGAAGCAGTTTTTGTGTACATATCATGCCCCTGCAATCTCACTGCTCAATTCTCTGCAATTTAGGAGTTAAAAATCAAGTTTATTTCTATCTATTGAGCCCTAGGCACACCTCCCCAGGATGTGACTGACACACCCTGCATACATTTCACATGTTAATCTCCTTCTCTGTAAACAACCTTAATCACACACAGTGGGCTCCTGCAAGGTCTAGCAAGCTTTTAACAGAGCAGAAGATAAGAAGTTCTCAAGTAAACAGAATTTGCAATAAAAGAAGTATAAATATTAGATGCCTCTTTATTAAGGCTGTGCAAGTCTAATGCAAGTAAATCTGACTAGGGCTGTATAAACAAAGTTATTTAAATCCTAAATGGCACTAAATTTAACAGACTACATGGGCATGATCTATACACCAAAACTGCTTCATTAAGCTAAAGTTGTTTTGGTGTCCCTTTAAAAGATCACTATAGCGGTTTTCCTGACACTACAGTGCCCTGAGGGTGCCCCCACCTGTGGCGCTGAATGGATTAAAACCCTGTCAGCAGCGTACCTTAATCCAGCTCCCTTGGCACTGGTGACCTCTCCTTCTCCGCTGTCAGCGGGGCTGAATGCGCATGCACGGCAAGTGCTGTGTGCGCATTCAAAGTGACCATAGGAAAGCATTTCTCAATGCTTTCCTATGGACACTGCGTGATGGAGGCAAAATACTCCTCCACAAAGCACAACATGGCTGCTTTTCTTCACCTGCCAGTGAGCCTATTGTATTCGGTCCTCCCTGGGACACTATAGGCATCCAGACTGCTTCAGCTCATTAAAGTGGTCAGGGTGCAATTTCCCTGTCTCAATCCAGCAATGTTTACATTGCAGTGCAAAGACAGCCTCTAGAGCCGCTTCCGGGAGTTTACCAGACTGTGACCTGATGCAGGACGTCCACATAAGGACATCCAGCATCCTTAAAACCACCATAAGAAAGCGTTAAGTCAGTGTTTCCCTTACGAGGATGCAGAATTTTTTTTTTTTTTTTTTAAACCCTTTTTTGTGAGAAGGTGCGGGAACAAGAGAGCAATATAGTGTTAGAAACACATGATTGTATTGCTAACACTATAAATTCCATTTAAGGGGAGGAAAGCAGCACCATCAAAGTGTCCCCCAATTCAGGTCAAGATAGAACAGATTTAAAAAAAAAAAAAAAAAAAAATGATGTGACAAAATGAAATATAGTATAGTAAGTTGTGATGTGGTGAAACAAAACCAAAAGGAATTGGTGAGAAATTCTACAAAGGGAGGAGGCATCATGGATTCAAAGTGTCCCTGCCAACTGCTTCTCTTTAAGAACGTTGCGACCCCAAAAGTGTTTAATACTGATATAAGGAGTGCAAAATATAACACTAATATATCATGCCGAAATTAACAATTAAAATCTAGTGTTTTGTTTTGGATCTCCACGTGTGCTGGACTACATTCCCCAGAACACAAGAGGGTTATGACCTTTCATCACCCCATCAGCCTCTCTACCAATGCATGCATATATGTTTTATTACCATTACACCCATCAGGCTCTCTAACAATGAATGCATGCATATATATTGTATTACCATTACACCCATCAGGCTCTCTACCAATGCATGCATATATATTTTATTACCATTACACCCATCAGGCTCTCTACCAATGCATGCATATATATTTTATTACCATTACACCCATCAGGCTCTCTACCAATGCATGCATATATATTTTATTACCATTACACCCATCAGGCTCTCTACCAATGCATGCATATATATTTTATTACCATTACACCCATCAGGCTCTCTACCAATGCATGCATATATATTTTATTACCATTACACCCATCAGGCTCTCTACCAATGCATGCATATATATTTTATTACCATTACACCCATCAGGCTCTCTACCAATGCATGCATATATATTTTATTACCATTACACCCATCAGGCTCTCTACCAATGCATGCATATATATTTTATTACCATTACACCCATCAGGCTCTCTACCAATGCATGCATATATATTTTATTACCATTACATCCATCAGGCTCTCTACCAATGCATGCATATATATTTTATTACCATTACATCCATCAGGCTCTCTACCAATGAATGCATGCATATATATATTTTGACTCCATTACACCCATCAGCCGCTCCCGTTACATAAAAGGTATGTTTTATTACTGAATTACTCCCATGAGCCTCTCTGCCATTGCATATATTCATGGCCTTTTATACCCCTATTAAAGTCACCACCTGCCTCTGCCGTTTAAAAAAAAAAAAAAAAAAATGTATATTTTATTAGTTGACTACATCCACCACCCGCCTCTCCCATTACATCGATGTATATTTTATAACTGCATTACGTCCACCAACCTCCTCCGTTATATTTATGTCTGGCCCATTACCCCTCCATTACACCCACTGCCCGCCGCTCCCGCTATATATTAATGGCTCATTACCCCTGAAGTTATATATTAATGGCCCATTACCCCTCCATTACACCCACCCTCCCCTCTCCCGGCAGCTCTCACCTTGCGCAGTCTCTCCATCAGGGCGCTTTTGTTGCCGCCCGTGTCCACATTGCGCCGTTTCAGCTCGGCCTTCAGGTCGATGACGCGCAGCTCGCTCAGCTTCTTGGTCTCGGTGTCATGGCTAGCGCTGGGGTCTGCGGGAGACTGACTGTCCGCCATGCTGTACCGTGCGGCGTTAGCGAGGGCAACGCGTCGATTCAACGGATTAAAGAGAAAGAAAAAAAGCAATGCTGGCAGAGCGACCAAGCAAGCACGACCACCACCTCCACACAACAGCACCGTACACAAAATGGCGGCTCCACGCCAAACGCGCATGAGCGTGGTTTTTGCTCCTCCCTGATCACGTGACGGCCGGCCCAACAGCCCGCGGCCCAAAGCGCATGCGCAAGACCTCTTCTCTGATGACGTGACGGTTAGCGCCGCTCCCTCTGTTCTTCAGAGCGCATGCGTTTTACCAAGCCAGTAACTGGCGCGCGCGGTGCTTGGAGCAGAGCGAGTTTATTGCTGCGCATGCGCACTGGTTTACCGCCGGTGCATCACTTTTAGGGACTGTCTCGGCGCCATAATTACTACAAGGCATACTTCCAAAGTGTCCCTATTTGTGAGGGACAGTCCCTATGTTGATCCCAAATCCCTCTGTCCTACTGTCAATCTTTTTTTTTAGGAGCACCAAATTGTTGGTGTGTCTGAGTGTATAACAGAGCTGTACAGTATTTTATTTATTTATAAAATATTTTACCAGGAAAGATACATTGAGATTTCTCTCATTTTCAAGTATGTCCTGGGTCCACCATTAATTCTCACAGTAATGTGTCTTTAAACTGCAATAAATGTGTTTAGAAATCAGTCTGTGTGTAAATAGGATACATTGTTCTTGTTCTAAATTACATGTTAGTTGCATACATTGTTATTCGTAAGCCCCTTAAAATGTCTCAGTACAACCTCGCCCCTGGCTAAACCCCCACACTCACACACCTAAAATTACATTGTTCCTCTTTGTCCATTTGAAATGTTGGGAGGTATCACCTGGATTTGTGTTGGTTTTGTTGCAAGGACACAGTAGGGCAGTCTCTAATTTGTGTCAAATTGGTTTTATTCTGTATATGAATAAAACAAATCTTAAAATACAGTGTTCCCACCTCCAAAGCCTACCCGAAGCCTGGGACTGTCATATTACGATCTTTAATCTTCCTCAGCATGTGTTAAAATTATTTGGGAGTAAGGTTCAGTATCACTTATTCAGTGTATGGTGTTAATAGTATCTATCGTGACTCTAGACATTGCGACTCCTTGGGGCTGAAACTCCACTGACACTCATAATGAATAAATATATATATATAATGATAATTGTAATTATGTGTTTAATAAACTTGCATTCTCAAACTTTTTGTCCTCTTTATTACAGGCCTAACCACTTGTCGGTTTCGGCACATCACAACCAACTTATTCATACTATGTTTTCCTAATACTGTACACCATATATTACATTCTATACGGCTTAAAAGTCCCCGGACACAAATATATATATATATATTTATATTAATGTATATATATATTAATGTTGTATTGCATGTGTACTCAAAACTGTAGTGTGTATGTATAGGGGCTTAAGTATGCATGTGACAAATAATGGCTGCCAACATTTGAAAACAATTTCCAGGGTCACATCAGGAGAGATTTATCAAAGCGTCACCGACACATTCAAGGCTAATTTTCAGCCAATGTTTGGCACAATTTATTAATTTTGTCCTTTTATTTTCTTGATCTTTTGCTACTTTTGTGTCCTAAACATCATTTTTAGATGACACAAGGGAAGACAGACAGAAAGTGCCTCTTATAATCATTTTAAAGTACTGACTGAGGAATCCTATGTTATTGTAGGTTATACCCATACCCATACACTGAAAAATAGAAGGTGACGTCCAGCTAATAGATGCCTAGGTTTAAACGTTAAAGGACCACTATAGGCACCCAGACCACTTCAGCTTAATGAAGTAGTCTGGGTGCCAGGTCCAGCTAGGTTTAACCCTTTTTGCTGTAAACATAGCAGTTTCAGAGAAACTGCTATGTTTACCTATGGGTTAATCCAGCCTCTAGTGGCTGTCTCATTGACAGCCACGAGAGGCGCTTCCGCGCTTCTCACTGTGATTTTCACAGTGAGAAGACGCCAGCGTCCATAGGAAAGCATTGAGAATGCTTTCCTATGGACTGGCTGAATGCGCGTGTGGCTCTTGCCGCACATGCGCATTCAGCCGATGACGACTGAAGGAGGAAGAGAGTCCCAGCACCGAGAGAGCCCGGCGCTGGAAAAAAGGTGAGGGATTAACCCTTTCGCCCCTTCAGCGCCACGGAAGTGGGACCCTGAGGGTGGGGGCACCCTCAGGGCACTATAGTGCCAGGAAAACGAATATGTTTTCCTGGCACTATAGTGGTCCTTTAAGCTTGATTAGAAAGACTCTAGGACAGGGGTAGGCAACCTACGGCACTAGTGCCATGCACGGCACTCGAGGTGCCTTTGCACGGCACTCAAGGCTGCTAGAGCCAAACAGACTCTGGCCTATCAGGAGTACCAATAAAACGTCAGATATCTGCTAATCCGAAAAGGTGGTGAAGGACAATTCTCAATTTATGCATTGCAGCACGTAGAGGAAGTGATTTCAGATCACTTCCTCCCAGCACTTGTGAATGGGAATCCACACAGTAGTAGAGCAGCATGCAGTTGCTGGTGCAGCTCCTGTCCTTGACCTGTACCTGGCCGGCCTGGTCCCCACTGGAACCCAGGGAAGCCAACCACACTGCTAGATATACACAGAAATGCAGAATAACCCTCCCCTCATACAAATAATACGGACAGCCCACACACAAACATACACACAATCCGCACAAACGCAACACCACTAACAATCCACATACATGCACACTACTCCACATGCAGCCTCTCACATACAATACCCCAAACAGCCCCACACACTACCAAACACACAATGTGACATATCCATCCACACACACAATTCCACAAGCAGCCCCCATACACAGCTTATATTCATATGTATTATACACAATACCATAAACTACTCATGAACATATACAATATAATAGTTCATATACGCAGGGCTGTCTTTAACGCGGGGCAAACGGGGCCGCTGCACCGCGAGCCCCACTGGCCTCAACTATTTCTCACCCCCGGCCGGTAATCCGCACACTAAGGAGGCCCACTGGCTGGCCCGGTGGGCTTCTGTCAGCAGGGGTCTGGTTGCGCACTGAGGCACTTTAACAGCGCGAGTGGGCCCCTTGCTTTTCGGCAGAAAGCTGGGAGGAAAGGACGGCCGCGCATCACTTCCACCCACAAAGAGAGGAGCGCGCGGGAAAGAAGAGTAGGCAGAGTGGAGGGGGGCTGGCCGAGAGAGCCAGACTCCAACTCCCAACACCTTCAGCCACCAGCAGGAGAGGTAGGAAACTGGAGGGTGGGTTTTAAAGTGTAAATTTTGTGTGTATTAGTATGTTTGTGTGTGTGTGTGTCATTATATCTGTGTGTGTCATTATATCTGTGTGTGCGTCAGCATGTCTGCATGTGTGTCAGTATGTCTGTGTGTGAGTGTCATCATGTCTGTGTGTGTCAGCATGTCTGTGTGTGTCAGCGTTGGGGTGGAGGACGTGCTTGCACGCCTGGGGAGGGGGGACAGGGTCCAGGGGGCCCCAAGCAAATGCTTTGCCCAGGGTCCAGTCAATATTAAAGACGGCCCTGCATATATGCACATATAAAACGATACAAAGCAATTACAGTAAAAATAACACAAGCAGAATACGGCAGCATGCACACCTCAATTTAAAAAAAATAGGACCGCACGCTACATGACATCACAATCCTATATCGGCACAGTGCTGCTAAAAGGTTGCCTACCCCTGCTCTAGGACATGAGTCCAAATTTATTTTTGATTCTATCCAAACAGAATATAAGCCTACTACACTATATATCTTTTCCTGTTCTAGTCTGGGACGAACCAAAAAGAAGAAATAGCCAATCGAGGGGTGTGTGAGTCCCCAATATAAGACTCCAGGGGAAAGAATATTGAGTCTAAAGTAGGTACTTGAAGAGTGTTCAGAGTGTGTTTATTTATACTTGTTACCAGACATGATTTTTATTTTGATTTTACAAAACCTCAAGAAATATAAAGCTCCAAATTGGTATTTTAGTGATATCACTATTTATTATTAATGTTTTACACTAATTAGAATTACTTGTAATATTAATTCATTATTTGCATCACAGAGTGTGAATTTGTTACTTATTTTATGTTTGACACTTGCAGTTTAATATTGCACTTTATGTACTTGTGTTTTTGAAGGAATATATTGAGGTTTATGTACACAGGTGACGCACTTTGATTACAGAAAATAGGGATTTTGAAAGTTAATTATTGCACATAGCACATTATTAAATCCATTATTAGAGGCACTTTATCAGCACTTTACCAGCGCTCCACTGGTTTAACATAATCTAGATCCAAGTATCTGAGTAGCAAATGCCGTGTACTTTGTTGCTACCTACAGTCTCATAACTATCGGGATGCCGGTCAGCTTAAAATGGTTCAGATACACACGGGAATTAGACAACCAAAATATGCGGGATACGGCTGAGAACAAAATCTAAAAGGAACATAAAATATATAGATAGTGAAGTATAGTTGACACAATCAATTATGCGCTATACATAGATGCACTCACGAGATTGCATAGAATATATCGCTCTTAGGGTATAAAATCAATATACAAATTCATAACATGTAAAAAACATAGGATATGTTTTTTACATGTTATGAATTTGTATATTGATTTTATGGTTTATTACGGTCCCTGATGAAGTTCCTCACAGAACGAAACGCGTAGGAACATACCGTTTTTTCTTCATATTCTATCATATTGATGGGGATTGTTCACCTTTTTTTTTATAAATAAATAATAATTTTTTTCTACCATCACCTGTTTGAAGTCCTGAATACCACTGGTTACTCCATATCGGAGGAAGGGATTACTAGTCCCCCATTATATATTCTACGCAATCTCGTGAGTGCATCTATGTATAGCGCATAATTGATTGTGTCAACTGTACTTCACTATCTATATATTTTATGTTCCTTTTAGATTTTGTTCTCAGCCATATCCCGCATATTTTATGTTTTGGTTGTCTATACATTGTATAGCTGGTGAGCTTATATATTCAAATGGCCATTGGAATTAAACTAAAGAGCCTCCATTTTGTTTAAATGCACATGGGGATTTAGGCCAGAGCGCAGGTAATGTTCTCTTTGTTTTTACTATGTATTTTAAGCTGTTGGATACTAAGTTGCTGTAAGCGCGGTGCTTTATCTGTGTGTTTGTATATGAATTTTGTCTCACACAGCTATGTTACATTGCTGCCAGCCTCCCCAAGTTTATCTTATTAAGACTTTATAAGTATGTAGGGGCAGCAACTCTTCCTGTCTCATCAGAGAAATTTGCCTTTTAGCTGATACCAGCAAGGTGATTTGTATGTGTTATAGTCCTATTCAGGGTAAAGTATGTATGGGTTTATAAAACACCCCTTCATGTCTCTGCTCAGCTCCCTCGCGCGCCGCCCGCAGAGTGAGGCTGGAAGGCGGAGCCGGAATATGACGTCATATTCCGGCTCCCAGCCTCACTCTGCGGGCGGCGCGCGAGGGAGCTGAGCAGAGAGCTCAGAGGAAGTGCTCCCTCGCCGGCCGCGCCGCCCAGCAGCCACTGGACCACCAGGGAAACACACCTCTGCAAAGACACCCCCCCCCCCAGCATTCCCAAAGGTAAGGAGGCTGGGGGGGGGGTGTTTAAATAAATTAAAAAAAATTTTTTAATGTGGGTGAGTGTGTGAGTGTGAGAGTGAGTCTGTGAGTGTGAGAGTGAGTCTGTGAGTGTGAGTCTGTGAGAGTGAGTCTGTGAGTGTGAGTGTGAGAGTGAGTCTGTGAGTCTGAGAGTGAGTGTGAGAGTGAGTCTGTGAGTGTGAGAGTGAGTCTGTGAGTCTGAGAGTGAGTGTGAGAGTGAGTCTGTGAGTGTGAGAGTGAGTCTGTGAGTGTGAGAGTGAGTCTGAGTGTGAGAGTGAGTCTGTGAGAGTGAGTGTGAGAGTGTCTGTGTCTGTGAGAGTGACTGTGACTGAGAGTGTCTCTGTGTCTGTGAGAGTGTCTGTGTCTGTGAGAGTGTCTGTGTCTGTGAGAGTGTCTGTGTCTGTGAGAGTGTCTGTGTCTGTGAGAGTGTCTGTTAGTCTGTGTGTGTTTGCCTGTGAGTGTGTGTGTCTGCTAGTGAGTGAGTGTGTGTCTGTTAGTGTGTCTGTTACTGAGTGTGAGTGTGTCTGTTAGTGTGTGTGTGTATCTGTCAGTGAATGTGTGTGTGTGTGTATTTAGAATGCGGGGCGGGGGGAAGGGTTGGGTGGGGTGGCGCGGGGGGGTGGGAGGGGGGCGCCTGATTTTGTCCTGCCTAGGGCAGCACAAAACCAGAATACACCACTGATAGTTATACAGTGGAA